>NW_026970368.1:0-292880 GCF_028390025.1 Pseudophryne corroboree
AATCTGGGATAGTGGGCGCTTATGAGACCCTGACAGTCCCTGCAACATAGGATCAGGCATGGGTTTAAATCCTGACTGTCCCAAAGCTTCTGCCTTGTCTAATCTTTTGTGCAATGAGTTTACACTAGCATTTAAAACATTCCACATATCCATCCAATCAGCTGTCGGCGGAGACACCACATTCATTTGCTCCCGCTCCTCTCTAATATAGCCTTCTTCCTCAGACATGTTGACACACGTGTACCGACACACTACACACACAGGGAATGCTTTTTCTGAAGACAGTTTCCCCACAAGGCCCTTTGGAGAGACAGAGAGAGAGTATGCCAGCACACCCCCAGCGCTATATAACCCAGGAATAAAACAGTAACTTAATGTTTGCCCAGTAGTGCTGCTGTATGTAATTTGCGAATTATGTGCCCCCCCCCCCTCTTTTCAACCCTCTTGTCTAACGTGGTATAAGCAGGGTAGAGTCCGGGGAGCTTCCTCTCAGCGGTGCTGTGGAGAAAAAATGGCGCTGGTGAGTGCTGAGGGAGAAGCCCCGCCCCCTCGGAGGCGGGCTTCTGTCCCGCTTAAACTGTAAAATTGGTGGGGGCTTATACATATATAAAGTGCCCAGCTGTATATATGTTATATTTTTGCGAAAGAGGTTTATATTGCTACCCAGGGCGCCCCCCCTGCGCCCTGCACCCTTACAGTGACCGGAGTATGTGAGGTGTATGGGAGCAAAGGCGCACAGCTGCAGTGCTGTGCGTTACCTCAGTGAAGATCATGAAGTCTTCTGCCGCCTCTGAAGTCTTCTTTTCTTCTCATACTCACCCGGCTTCTATCTTCCGGCTCTGTGAGGGGGGCGGCGGCGCGGCTCTGGGACGGACGGCGAGGGTGAGATCCTGCGTACCAATCCCACTGGAGCTAATGGTGTCCAGTAGCCTAAGAAGCAGGACCTTGCAACTCAGATAGTAGGGCTGCTTCTCTCCCCTCAGTCCCTCGATGAGGGAGTCTGTTGCCAGCAGTGCTCCCTGAAAATTAAAAACCTAACAAAATACTTTCTGTCAGAAAGCTCAGGAGAGCTCCTGAAAAGCACCCAGTCTCCACTGGGTACAGTATCAAACTGAGGTCTGGAGGAGGGGCATAGAGGGAGGAGCCAGTGCACACCCAGAACTAAAGTCTTTCTTAAAGTGCCCATGTCTCCTGCGGAGCCCGTCTATCCCCATGGTCCTTACGGAGTCCCCAGCATCCTCTAGGACGTTAGAGAAAATAGGATTTTAATACCTACCGGTAAATCCTTTTCTCTTAGTCCGTAGAGGATGCTGGGCACCCGTCCCAGTGCGTACTGTGTCTGCAGTTATTAAATGGCCCTTAACTCCAGAACATTTATGTGGAGATGAAAACATCCAAGGAAGACTTGACCATCTTCCTTGGATGTTTTCCCCCTGTGTGACTGCTCTCCAGCCTCGGAGGGTTGCATCCGTGGTCCCTAGGATCCCGTCCTGGATCCCGAACCATCGCCCCTCTAGGTGGTGAGAACTGTGCAGCCACCAATGGAGTGAGATTCTGGTCTTGGAAGACAGGATTATCCTCCGGTGCATGTGTAGGTGGGATCCGGACCACTTGTCCAACAGGTCCCACTGGAACACTCTGGCATGGAACCTGCCAAACTGAATGGCCTCGTAGGCCGCAACCATCTTCCCCAGCAACTGAATGCATTGATGGATTAACACTCTTGCTGGTTTCAGAATTTGTTTGACCAGACTCTGGATCTCCAGAGCCTTTCCACTAGAAGAAAACCTCTTCTGTGTCCAGTATCACTCCCAAAAACAACAACCGCGTCATTGGGACCTACTGCGATTTTGGCAAGTTTAGGAGCCAACCATGTTGTTGATGAACTGTCAGGGAGAGTAGATGTTTTGCACCAACTGGTCCCTGGATCTCGCCTTTATCAGGAGATCATCCAAGTACGGGATAATTGTGACTCCTTGCTTGCGAAGGAGGACCATCATTTCCGCCATCACCCTGGTGAAAATCCTCGGAGCCGTGGACAGACCAAACGGCAACGTCTGAAATTGGTAATGACAATCCTGAATTGCAAACCTCAGGTAGCTTGATGCAGTGGCTAAATGGGAACATATAAGTAGGCATCCTTTATGTCTACCAAAACCATGAAATCTCCTTTATCCCCCGGACTGGAGATCACTACCCTGAGAGATTCCATCTTGAAATTGAATTTCTTTAGGTAGAAATTAAGGGATTTCAGATTTAAGATTGGTCTGACTGAGCCGTCCGGCTTCTGGACCACGAAGAGGCTTGAATAAAAACCTTCTCCCTGCTGACTAAGGCTGATTTGAACAATCGGTGAGGGGGAACGTCTTGAAACCCCCAGTTTGTACCCTTGGGACACTATTTGTAAAACCCACGAGTCCAGGTCCGAATGAATCTAGAACTGACTGAAGAGTTTTAGACGTGCCCCCCACTGGTGCGGGCTCCTGCAAGAGAGCCCCAGCGTCATGCAGTGGATTTGGCAGAAGCAGAGGACGATCTCTGCTCCTGCGATCTTGAAGAGGCTACAGACCTCTTCCCTCTTTTCCTTCCTCTACCTGCAAAGAAAGGGGAATCTTAACTTCTTGCATATCTATTGGGCCGAAATGACTGCGTCAGATAATGATGCGTCTTCATCCGTTGAGAGGGAACATAGGGCAAGAAGGATGACTTACCTGCGGGAGCTGCCGAGATCAAATGAACTAGGCCGTCGCCAAACAAGGCTTCACCTTCATAGGGAAGAGACTCCCTTTCTTCTTGGAGTCAGCATCAGCATTCCCTTGGTGAATCCACAATGCCCTCCTATCCGAGACTGCCATGAAATTGGCCCGTGAGCACTTGTGCCCGGTGTAGGATTTTTAAATATGTGTAGTTTACTGTATGCAAGGGTTTAAAACCTTTTAGGAACTGAGATCTAAGGTGTATTACATGTAGTTTAAAAAAAACAAAAAAGGTTTATTTTATGGCAGTAGTTTCCAAACTGGGGTTCTTGCACTGGTAGCATAGTTTGGTGGTCCAGGACCAATTAAAATTATTTATACTTTATTAAATTGGCAAAACCATTCCCTCACAACATAACTGAACCTGAGGATGACATGCTATAAACACAATTTACTTAATTTTATATTTTTTTCTGAATTTCTCAATAAAAAAAACTTTGGCCTAGGGGTGCCGTGAAACAAATTTTGATACTCTAGGGCAGGGGTGTCAAACCCATGGGCCGCATGCCGCCCCCAATGCATCCTTTTGTGGCCCACAGGCCGGGGTCCGACAGGGGTCCTTTTGTGGCCCGATCACCTTGCTTAGAGCGAGGGCAGGAGAGTGCAGCCAGAGTCTTTGCTTTCTATGTGCGGCACCATCTTCCCGAAGAGATCACCGGGAAGATAGTGCCCCTTCCACTGGCTACAGCACAGGTATACTGGGGTGGGGTAGCAAACGGAGGCCCCAATGGGCCCCTCCAGCAGTCCCTCTACCAAAACACGTCTTTTGGTGGTTTTGCGGTGTTGTTATAACTACATGGTGACGATACTGTAGCACAGAGATTTTCAACCATTTACAACTCACGTCACACAGAACAAGATTTAAATATTGACAAGGCACACTGAAATATAATGGTGATGCATGGTGCAGTATCGTGTCCTAGGATGTCATGTCGCAGCTTCTCCATAGGTAACGCCTGAACAGGCCCGGTGACAGGGGGGACAAAGGGGACACTTGTTCAGGGCTCCAAGTATTAAGAACAGAAATAATGGGGCCACAGTGCCAATATTGCTTTTTAAAGTGTATCCACCAACTGCTCAATTTAAGCAGGAAAACAATTAACAGGCCAACTAAACCCTCCCCCCTCCTTTTACCCCATCACTTTGTCCAGTCCCTGTGGTCAATACTGTATTGCCATTATTATGCATGTTGCTGTGCTGGCCCTTTTCTGAATGTCCCTGCCACCGCCACCGAAGAGCTGGATTGCCCAGTATGAAAACCACCTGCCGGCCTCACTGACGGTCCGAGTCAAAGGCTCCATTTTTTTTAAAGATCCCTCTGCCAAGTTAAGGGGGGGTTGAGGGGGCCCCAGAGATATCAGTGCACTGGGCCCCGAGATTTCTGTTGCTGGCCCTGACCCTCAGGGGCGTATCTACCCCTTGGCCAGGATGGCACTTGCCAGGGGCACCATCCAGCTGTGCCAACCGTGGCTAAGGGATAGAGTTCTGCAGTCTCGAAAGTGCGCTATGGCAATCAGCGTGGGACTGACCAATTAGACGGTGAGGGAAGGATACTGAAATTGTCCCAACCCTGTTACAGTTTGAAACGCCCCTCAACTGCTGTCCACTGCTTCACTCCTAGCTCTGCCCCTTTGAAATTATTAATCCCTACCCCCCGGTAGGCGGAGTTCTCCAGGCCCATACTCAGGAGTCACCACTGCTGTACATTATGTGCCGGTTGTAGAGGCAGAGCGGGGAACATCAGAGAACGCCACAAATTACACAGTGGGCAAGGAGATGGCTGGAGACAGCTGCACAGCCATGCCTTGCAAGTTCGAGAGAGCTGTTGAATTTCAGCACTTCAAGTCAGAGCCTGCCCCCTGCTGCCCAAGCAGTCCGTGACAGTTAGTGTCGAGGAGGGGGGGATTTGTGCATGTGTGCTATCAGTGTGTGTGTGGGGGGGTTGGAGGATGTGTGTGACTGTGAGGGAGCTGTCAGTGTCAGTGGGGAGAGGAGCAGGAGGGAGTTGTCAGTGTGTGGAAGTGATGAGAGTTGTCAGTACTGGGGAAATGTGTGTGTGTGTGTGTGTGTGTACTAGATTTAGGAGTGTGTGTTTGTGAGAGGTTTCAGTTGGGGAATTAGAGTTCATACAGTAATTAAATGTTTTCATATTGAGAACTACATCTCCCAGCATATACAGTGTGCTGGGAAAGCTAACAAGCTTTATTTAAAAGTTTAAAAAACATTGCTTTTATGACTGCAATGGTTAAAAAGGGAGAGCTATAAATCAATTTATTAGTGAATGATCGCAGTTTGAGCTGTTACATTTTACTGAACCACCTATCCCTCCACACTCACTACCTGTCCTCAGGATACATTTACCATCCCGGCAGACGGTATACCGGCGGTCATTTGACCGATGTTGGAATCCTGACACCACTTGGGAGACTGGTGCCGGCACACAGACAGCCAACATCCCGAAGGCGAGTATTGGAGGGAGGGTTAGGACCGGGGGAGCGGGTGTTAGGGAAGGCACTAGGAGGGGGGGGGGGGGTTAGTCCTAGCTGCCACCCCCTGAGGGTTAGCCCTATCCGCCACCCCCCCAGAGGGTTAGGATTAGGTATCATGTGACTGCTGGAATCCCGAGCGCCGGATGCCATACCCAACCCCCTTTACTTTTTCAGGCATTTCTATCTCTCCTCTCTCTATGGTGTTCCGATTGCCCACTTTCCCTTGTGCTTTTCTCTCTCTCTCTCTCTCCTCTTGTTTAGAGCATCAGTTTCTGTAGTCCACTTTATCCTTATTTTTTCCAGTGTTTCACTATCTCTCTGATGTAATGAGGATGTATGGTCTAGAGGGATCAGTAATGCATTGTACTGTATAGAGGCGTCAGGGATGTAGCGTAGGGTATAGAGGCGTCAGGGATGTAGCGTAGGTTATAGAGGCATCAGGAATGTAGCGTAGGGAATAGAGGCATCAGGGATGTAGCGTAGGGTATAGAGGCGTCAGGGATGTAGCATAGGGAATAGAGGCGTCAGGGATGTAGCGTAGGGAATAGAGGCGTCAGGGATTAAGCTTAGGGAATATAGGCATCAGGGATGTACTAGCAGGTATATAGAGGTCAGTGTACTGTATAGAGGGGTCAGTAATGCAGTGATGGTTATAGAAAGGTCAGTGATGTAGTGTAGGGTATAGAGGGGTCAGTTATGTAGTGTGGGGTAAAGAGGGGTCAGTAAAGATACTAAGCTGAAGTACTTAGAACACTTCTTGAATTAAGACACAACCAGCAAGAAAAAGTATGCAATATGGGTGAAAAGGCAAATGTCAGAGGTCTGATACAAGTAACCAGCTCCACACCTTGCACCACATAGCGTTATGTTAAACTGGGATATGTTCTTTTTTGGTGTGTGTGTGTGTGTGTGTGTGTGTGTGTGTGGGGGGGGTGCCAAAGGAAATTTTTGCCATTGGCTCCTTTGGTCTAGAACCAGCCCTGATCACAAAATATTTTTGTCTAAGCAGACTGGACACTGATCAGCGTTGGCTCATTCTCAGCCCCCCGCCCAGCCTCTGCTGCCAACAGACTGCTATTAGCTAGTTAACCTTCTGCCTTCCCTATCTATGACACAGACTGCTGCTAATGCTACCAGACTGTTCCCAGTGGCTTCACACCAACAGTGAATCCCAGCCGATGATGTAGGGCAGCGTGTGGGGGAGGGGGTCTGTTGCTGTGGCTCCAACATGGTAACCGCCAATGGACTGCAATGCTTTATCGAAAGGGGGGGCGCCAGTCCCTTACTTTGCCAGGGGCGCTTGGACCCCTAGCTACACCTCTGTTGACCCTAACCGATACCCCTAAACTAACCATAATTCCTGCAGTAAAAATCCATGTTTCTATGTATATAGGGGGTCATTCCGAGTTGATCGCATGCTGCCGTTGTTCGCTGCGTAGCAATCAGTTGAAAAAAAATGGCTAATCTGTGCATGCGCATGCTCCGTAATGTGCATGCGCATCGTACGGGTACAAAGTCCATTGTGGTTTTGCACTAGTTCTAGCGATTATTCCAATCACAGAACAGGCCACAAGGAGATTGACAGAAAGAGGGCGTTTCTGGGTGTCAACTGACCGTTTTCAGGGAGTGCTTGGAAAAATGCAGGCGTGGCAGAAGAAATGCAGACGTGGCTGGGCATTCGCTGGATGGGTGCGTGACATCAAAAGCCGTCCCTCGGTTGTTAGAATCAACGCACACGAAGTGTAACTACAGTGCTGGTCTTATTTTGAAACGATTTTGCAGGCGCTCTGCTGCTCAAGTGTTCGCACTTCTCCAAAGTGAATATACACTCTCCAGTGGGCAGCGACAATGCGTTTGCATGGCTGCTAAAAACTGCTAGCGAGCAATCAACTCAGAATGACCCCCATAGTGTATTGCAAGAAAATATCTGTAAATCCAATGGTACCGTAAGTGCGGTATATACTCGCACTTCTTTGCGGGGTGAGAACATCTCCCCTAAGTGAAGTCAGCCCTATGAATAGAGTTTGTGTGATCCCTGTGCAGCAGTCACAGAAAGGGTTCATCTCTGCAGTTTGTCACTCAAATTACATTGCTGCATTTTTTCTAGAAGTGGATCTGAGAGCTGTTACCCGCAGACCAGCTACAATAATTATCCTGGGTACTCACTAGACCAGTGGTTCTCAAACTGCACCCTGGGGTGCCTCAGGACACTTGCAGGGGTGCCTTGGATTGGTGGTCCAGGACCAATTCAAAATATTTATAGTTAGTGTTATAGGCAAAACCAGTGCTGTTGGCTGGCAATCATAACATATGTACACAAGCAGAAGCAAATCCTGTCCCCTACCAAAGGGCCAGTGCTAGGGTGTTTGGCGCCTCCCTGCAAACTATTAATTTGGGCCCTCTCTCCAATACTTAATAAAGGGACAGTGCGCTCCTTAAAAAAAGAAGGTGTGGTATCACAAGGAAGGGGCATGGCCACACAATAGCACCCCAAATCAAAATACGCCACACAGTAGCACTATCTTATTGTCATTACACCGCATGTAATAATAATAATAATAATACCCACAGTCGCAGTGCCCTTTATACACATAACCACCATATCAGTGCAGCTTACACACATAATGCCAACAGTAGCAGTGCCCCTTCTACACATGCCCACGGTGGCAATCCTTTACATGGCAAATATCAACCTGGTTTTGCCATGTAAAGGATTGCCACTTTAAAAACAAACAATCAAAAAAAAAAAAAAAAAAACCAACAGGAAAAAACACAAAATCTCTCACTTTCTGATTCTCACACCCTATTACATTCCTCCCTATATATTTAAATGTTTCTATTACTGTATGTTCCCTCTTCCCTTCTCCAAACTATACACATCAACATTTTTTAGTATTTCCAGGTAAGTTTTGTGATGTAGGCCATGCACAATTTTAGTTGCCCTAATGTATTTACAGCCTTCTGGAGATATGGCTTCTGGAACTGAACACAGGATTCTAAATGTGGCTGTACCAAGGACCTATACAGTGGCATTACAGGTTGAGTATCCCTTATCCAAAATGCTTGGGACCAGAGGAATTTTGGATATCGGATTTTTCTGTATTTTGGAATAATTGCATACCATAACGAGATATTATGGTGATGGGACCTAAATCTAAGCACAGAAGGCATTTATGTTTCATATACACCTTATACACACAGCCTGAAGGTCATTTTAGCCAATATTTTTTATAACTTTGTGCATTAAACAAAGTGTGTGTACATTCACAGAATTCATTTATGTTTCATATACACCTTATACACACAGTCTGAAGTTCATTTAATACAATATTTTTAATAACTTTGAGTATTAAACAAAGTTTGTGTACACTGAGCCATCAAAACACAAAGGTTTCACTATCTCAGTCTCACTCAAAAAAGTCCGTATTTCGGAATATTCCGTATTTCGGAATATTTGGATATGGGATACTCAACCTGTATTACTTTTTTCTGCTACTGGTTCTTTAACCTATGCAAACAAGCATCTGACTTGCCTTTCCTATTGCTTTGTTACATTGCTTACCTGAAATAGTAATACTTAGATAGCTTTCCTCTTGCCATTATAATGCCCTTAATATTATAGTTAGCCTTTGCATTTTTGAGACGTGTATGATTTTGCATTTTTTGGCATTAAATGTTGCCATGTTCTTGACCATTCCTCTAGTCCAGGGGCGGAACTGCCAGAGACAACGGAGTCAGTTGCCGCCGGGCTCCAGCCCTAAAGGGGCTTCCTCCATTGCCCCCCGGCTGTTACGTGCCCTTCCTACTAAATAGACAAAGGCGCTACCAGCAGGGTCTCGCAGTTTGTACATTCCATGCCGTAACACCCTTCTTTCCACCTTCACAATGAAGCTATTGGTACTTTGCAAAAAAAAAAATTATTAGCATTGCAACTCAGCAGATCAATGCAGTGTGCAGCCACACACTCCATATATCTGCTCAGCCACAAAGCTGATTATTTCTTCACAAAGTACAAGGTGAGCTCCAAATAGAATTCTCTAGCTTAGATTATACCTTTCTATGCAAGGGTAAATAGCTCAATTGTTTGACTGCAATGCCACAGGAAATGGTTTGGATCCAAGACAGTGTGACTGAATAATAAAGAAACCTTAAGATGAGTTCATGAATGTTGTATAAGTATTAGTGAGAGAAGGGGTCAGGAGCATGCTAGGCTGCAAAAAATAAGGTAGGCTGCAAGTGAAAGTAATGATCTCCTATATATTTTCCCAGATCTGTCACTCTGTGTGGCTAACTCTGGGGGAAGTCACAGCAATGGGCGGAGACGGCAACTGCAGGACGATACACCAGTGCCAGCAGCAGACCGTAACAAAGTGACAGATCAGGGAGAATATATAGGAGGTAGGGAGGTGGCCATGGTACATGGCTGGCCAAGGGACACTAGCTCATGTACCCCTTTATCACTGAGGCTGGCCACCAAGGATGGACCTGTCACCAGTGCACATGCAATAACCTCTTCTGCTGCCCTCTTTGCAACTCAGATTGCCCAGTGCTCCCCTTCGCTAACAGTCCACAAAGTTTCCCCATCTCACGATCTGCCTCCTCACCCCCACTTTCATCTCTACAGCACACGCGCATATCATACAAGATCCCATCATGCGTACGTAGGTCTGAAATGCAGGAGGGAGGTTGGGGGGAGATTGGCATGCGCCAGCAACACCACACAGCTCACTGTGACCACAGTGGAGAGGCGCTGCAACAGGACAATACACCAACCTCAGAGCAAGGAACTGCGTCGGTCAGGAGGAGAACTATTTCAATAGCATAAAAAGGTTAATGCGTCCCACCCTATGGACACCAGACTCATCAAGTCACTGTTGCCAGAGTCTCATACAATGACTCTGAACCTCTAAGCACACTATTTGACTGTCCACACCCTGCTGTGCCTATTACCCATCTCCTCCACCACCCTCAACACTGACCCACACATCATTCACCCACAAAGATACAATAAAGGTAGTTTGGATAAATTAGCTAAATGAAATGGATTTAACCAATTTATCTAAATGACCATTTTTGGATGTTTTCCAGTGTTTGTGAGCAAATGGTCAATTGTAATTTGCTGCCACATATTAGCATAATTTTGTTTCAACTAGAAAAAAAAATTGGACAGATAATCTAAGTGTGGATCCAGTTTAAAGGTCCGTATTCACGGCCCGATTTTGGGGAGAGATGTGTGCTGAGCGAACTGCTCAGCACACATCTCTCCCCCCGCTCAGCACAGCGTGATGTGTGCTGAGCGTACGGGGGGTGGGGGGGGCGCTCATTTCACCCCCTGTGTAGGGCATTCTGTGTGTATCCAGCTTAACAGGAGTGAGCATCATACAACTACTGACTTGCGAGTAACTATACAGCAGCTCCATACCTTGTGACTTGAAGAAACACCAGTTAACCCCGGGAATGCTGCAGTCAAAGCAACAATTCCTCTTCTTACATTCCGCTGCACTTATTGTGGGGTAGCCGCAATCCCTTCTGCTGTACGGTTCCACATTACATTGTTTCTTGTCACTTCCTGTTGATGCAGTAAGGAAACATCCAAGAATTACAGCAGCTTAGTTTTTTTTTTTTTTTTAACTGGGGCAATTTAGCTAGATCACAGGGCAATTTAGCTCCTTTGGTCCTTTTTTAGGACCAGTTAATCAGACAGTTGAGCAAACTGAAAAACAGCTAACAGGAAATTTCCACTTAAATGGTATTTTCTAATCTTATCTGACCATGACTAAGAATAAAGGATGCACAAGATAAACTCTTAGAGCCATGGACCTTATCCATGTTTAAGCTCCATCAAATCTGTAATCAATAGCACTACATGCTCCCACTTTACCACTGTACTATATACTCTACCTGTGTTTTTAAGGTAAAAACACCATTTAACCCCAGTGACACTTGAATTAAAGCAGCAGCCTCTGGAATAGCATTCCTTAGCATTAATCCCAGGAAATCTGCAATCTTCACGCTCTTTGATAGACATGCTACATTGCTGTTTACTTGGATGGAGCAGAGAGCACAACATCAGGACATAGGAAATATTACAATGCATGATAAGAAAGGTGTGAGCTCTACAGCAAGGCCTCTAACCCTTTGCCAGTGCCAAATACATAGGGCTTAACTCAGATCTGATCACAGCAGCAAATTTATTAGCTAAAACCATGTACACTGCAGGGGGGGGGGGGGTATATAATATGTGCAGAGAGAGTTAGATTTTGGTGCGGTGTGTTCAAACTGAAATCTAAATTGCAGTGTAAAAACAAGACAGCCAGTATTTACCCTGCACACAAACAATATAACCCACCTAAATCTCTCTGCAAATGTTATATCTGCCCCCCCCCCCATCCCTGCAGTGCACATGGTTTTGCCCACTAGCTAACAAATTTGCTGCATCTGGGAATTACAGCAGCTTAATATTTCTTTTTACAGAAGGTTCAGCAAATTAAATTATTTAGTGAAATACTGTAATCATAACAGTTACAGGGATATTGTAGGTAGATTTATTGTCAGTGGATAAATGTAAAAATTAAACCCTTAGGCATAGTTCCAAAATGCTGTCATTGCAATCCAGATTTTAAGGATATCATGCTTGAGCACAGGTGACTTAATTAGAACTTCGGTCAATGTGAATTAACCATTGGACTCAACCATGGTTATCCTTAAAACCCAGGGGTCTATTTAAGATCGATCTTAATCGATGTTGGGCTTCCAGGTTGAAAAAAACACACACATTTACTAACATTTTAAAATTTATATAAAAAAATCATCTGTTCGTAAATGCAGTGCACATGGTTTTGCCCAACTGCTAACAAAAATCCTGCTGCGATCAACTCAGAATTACCCCCCATGGCCCTCATTCCGAGTTGTTCGCTCGCAAGCTGCTTTTAGCAGCATTGCACACGCTAAGCTGCCGCCTACTGGGAGTGAATCTTAGCATCTTAAAATTGCGAACGAAAGATTTGCAATATTGCGATAAGACATCTCTGTGCAGTTTCTGAGTAGCTCGAGACTTACTCTGCCAGTGCGATCAGTTCAGTGCTTGTCGTTCCTGGTTTGATGTCATAAACACACCCAGCGTTCGCCCAGACACTCCTCCGTTTCTCCAGCCACTCCCGCGTTTTTCCCAGAAACGGTAGCATTTTTTCCCACACGCCCCTAAAGCGGCCTGTTTCCGCCCAGAAACACCCACTTCCTGTCAATCACATTGCGATCACCAGAACGATGAAAAAACCGTGAGTAATATTCCTAACTGCATAGCAAATTTACTTGGCGCAGTCGCAGTGTGAACATTGCGCATGCGCATTAAGCGGAAAATCGCTGCGATGCGAAGAAAATTACCGAGCGAACAACTCGGAATGACCACCTATGTGCACTGCAGGGAAGGCAGATTTAACATGTGCAGAGAGAGTTAGATTTGGGTGTGGTGTGTTCAATCTGCAATCTAATTTGCAGTGTAAAAATAAAGCAGTCAGTATTTACCCTGCACAGAAACAAAATAACTCACCCAAATCTAACTCTTTCTGCACATGTTATATCTGCCTCCCCTGCAGTACACATGGTTTTGCCCAACTGCTAACAAAATTCCTGCTGCGATCATCTTGGAATTACCCCCATCGATTGATGTTTTCACACTGCTCGTGTATATAAGACATATAGGGCCTAATTCAGTTTGGATCGTAATACGCGTTCCAACCGCAAAAACTATGAAGAGGATGGGGGCATATACGCAGGGTCCATCCTGTGCGTGTGCCTACATTTTCTCAGGGTGCCCCGCAGAAAATGCGAATGCCTCTGCCTGTCAATCAGTAGAGGGCGTACCTTCGCAGGTATATCGCGATCATGAGCCATGTCTCCCATTTTTGTCATTATAGGTGCTCTGTGAGCTGCTGGCCATGCCCCAGCCCCTCTGTCTCCCGTGAATAGACATTGAGGCTTATTCAGACCAGATCGCTTCAATTTATTTTCACCCAGCGGGCAATCTGGTCTGCACTGCACATGCGTATGCGCCACAATGCGTAAGTGCGACGGTCCGGAGATCACAAGAAGATTGACAAGAAGAGGGTGTTTGTGTGGGTGGCAACTGAATGTTTCTAGGGAGTGTCCGGAAAAACACTGGAGGGACCCGGCGTTTTGTGGGAGGATTTGTGACGTCACCTCAATGGCTGAGTAAGTGCTGAGCTGTGCAGCTCTTGTGCACATGTGATCACACACCTGCACAGCAAATTTTCCCTTCCGCTGTAGGCGGCAACTACCTGATTACAGGGATGCAAAAAACACACCCTAGCGATCAGGTCTGAATTACCCACAATGTGCATATTTGCAGAGCAACAAGCTACAGGGAGCCTTCCACCCCCCCCACCTTCCCCATGGGAAGGGGGGGGGGGTTGTTTGGGTTAGCTGGACATTCCCCCAAAAAGTGACTGTCCTGCAAAAATTGGGATAGTTGGGAGGTATGTTCAAATACATTTATTGTTTTGCATGCAGGGTAAATACTGGCTTCTTTGACATTTAGCCACAAATGCTGCACAGCTGAATTACAGTATTACACTGCAATTAACAGTTATGCTAGGACATTCCCCCTCCCAAATCTACCTCTCTCTGCATGTTACATCTGTCCCACAGTGGCGTGCGGTGAGGTCAGTGGCTAGTGAGGCACTACAGCCATAATGTCCGCCGAATCCTGCCGATGACCCTTAGCCAATGCCCGCTACTGCCTCTGAGCCGATACCCGCTGCCACCGCCAATGGCTTACAAACTCGCCCACAATCAACTGACCCAGCCCTCCACCACTAATTTCTATCTCAGTCCGATGCCGCCAATGCCCGCTGCCTGCCTGCTCATTGTTCTCGTTATATATTATAAATTTTTAAAGAAAAAAAAAATGAGTGTTTGGGACTGGGAAGGGTGAGGGAGGAGGACATGAATGCAATTTTGTTGTCCAGGGCTTCCATTAACTTAAAGGAGAAGGGTCTGAATGGGTTAAAAAAAATGTGTGAGGTCCCCCCTCCTTAGTATAACCAGCCTCGGGCTCTTTGAGCCGGTCCTGGTTATTTAAATACTGGGGGGAAAATTGGACAGGGGTTCCCCGTATTTAGACAACTAGCACCGGGCTCTTAGACCGGTCCAGGTTCCAAAAATACGTGGGACAATAGATGTAGGGGTCCCCCATATTTTTAAAACCAGCACCGGGCTCCACTAGCCAGAGAGATAATGCCACAGCCGGGGGACACTTTTATGTAGGTCCCTGCGGCCCTGGCATTACCCCTCCAACTAGTCACCCCTGGCCGGGGTACCCTGGAGGAGTGGGGACCCCTTAAATCAAGAGGTTCCTCCCCTCGAGGCACCCAAGGGCCAGGGGTGAAGCCCGAGGCTGTCCCCAGCACCCCTGGGTGGTGGGTGCCGGGCTGATAGCCATGTGTGTAAAAAAAGAATATTGTTTTTTCGTTGTGGAACTACAAGGCCCAGCAAGCCTCCCCCGCTTGCTGGTACTTGGAGAACCTCAAGTACCAGCAGGCGGGGAAATAACGGGCTTGCTGGTACCTGTAGTTCTACAACAACAAAAAATACCCAAATAAAAACACAAACACACACAGCGTGACAGTAAAATTATTGAGACAGGCTGTAGCATGTGGGTGCATGTAACCCTATAAAAGTGATGGATTGGGTGACTATTACAATACCCACTGTTGCTGTCTGAAAAATGATGGATTTATAGATTGCTCTGCCGAGACATGTTTTTTTCTAAAATGCACCACAGGTATGGATGGATAGTATACTTGACGACACAGAGGTAGGTAGAGCAGTGGCCTACTGTACCGTAATGCTATATATTATATTATTTATTATTATTATTATTATCCTTTATTTATATGGCGCCACAAGGGTTCCGCAGTGCCCAATTACAGAGTACATAAACAAATAATCAAACAGGAAAACAGCAACTTACAGTTGACGACAATATAGGACAAGTACAGGGTAAATAAACATAGCTACATCAGCAGATGACACTGGAATAAGTATCAGGTGGCAGAAGACTGCTGGATTTGGTGCAGCTGAAGATTATTAAAGTAAGAAAAGAGTAAGCACATGAGGGAAGAGGGCCCTGCTCGTGAGAGCTTACAGTCTAAAAGAGAGGGGTAGACAGACAGGGGTGAGACAGATGGGGTACATAGAGAGCATGGAACAGAGGTTTAGGATGAGATTTGGCTGGGTTTGGTGAAGAAGTGGGTCTTGAGAGCCCGTTTGAAGTTTTGTAGAGAGGTGGAGAGTCTGAGGGGGAGAGGTAGGGAATTCCAGAGAAGTGGTGCAGCACGTGAAAAATCTTGGAGGTAGGAGTGGGAGGAAGTAATCCGTAGGCAGGAGAGTCGGTGTGCATTAGCAGAGCGAAGAGGACGGGTGGGAGTGTAAAGCGAGATAAGATCAGAGATGTAGATGGGAGAGGAGTGGGTGAGGGCTTTGTAAGCAAGTGTGAGAAGCTTGAAATGGATTCTGAAAGGGAAGGGGAGCCAGTGAAGGACTAGTAAGAGAGGAGAGGTGGACGTAGTGCATTTGGTGAGGAAAATGAGCCGGGCAGCAGCATTGAGGATAGATTGGAGTGGAGAGAGGTATTTGTCAGGAATGCCAGTCAGGAAGAGATTACAGCAGTCCAGTCTGGAGATGACCAGTGAGTGGATAAGAGTCTTAGTAGCATCCTGGGTCAGAAAAAGTCTGATCCTGGAAATATTTTTTAGATGAAAACGGCAGGTTTGTGAGAGGTGCTGAATGTGTCGTTTGAAGGAGAGGGAGGAGTCAAGGATTACTCCAAGACAGCGCGCTTGGGGGGTAGAGGAGATAGTAGTGCCATCAATAGATAATGAGATTGTAGGAGGTGAGATTATGCGGGAGGGAGGGAAGATGATCAGCTCGGTCTTAGACATGTTAAGTTTAAGAAAGCGCTGGGACATCCAGGAAGAGATAGCAGAGAGACAGTTGGAGATACGAGTGAGGAGAGTAGGGGAGAGGTCTGGAGAGGAAAGATAGATTTGAGTGTCATCAGCATAGAGATGATATTGGAAACCAAAAGAACTAATGAGCTTACCTAGTGAGGACGTATAGAGAGAGAAGAGAAGAGGACCAAGGACAGAACCTTGGGGTACCCCTACAGTTAGTGGAAGTGAGGGGGAGGTGGAGTCATGAGAGGAGACAGAGAATGAACGGTCAGAAAGGTAGGACGACAACCAAGAGAGGGCAGTGTTACGCAGACCAATGGAGTGAAGGATTTGCAGTAGGAGAGGATGGTCCACAGTGTCAAAAGCAGCAGAGAGATCAAGTAGAATAAGTAGAGAGTAGTGTCCCTTAGATTTAGCAGCATGGAGGTCATTGCATACTTTTGTAAGGGCAGTTTCAGTGGAGTGGAGAGGACGGAAGCCAGACTGGAATGGGTCAAGCAGTGAGTGTGAGGAAAGAAAGGAAGTAAGGCGGTTGTAGACAATACGCTCAAGGAGTTTGGAGGCAAAAGGGAGGAGAGAGATGGGTCGGTAGTTGGATAGAGTGTTTGGATCAAGGGTAGGTTTTTTAAGAATAGGAGAGATGAGAGCGTGCTTGAAGGCAGAGGGGACAGTGCCTGATGAGAGGGAGAGATTGAGAAGGTGGGAAAGATGGGAACAAGCAGAAGAAGAGAGGTGGCAAAGGAGGCGGGAGGGGATAGGGTCAAGTGGGGAGGTGGTGAGGGGACAGGAACGAATGAGGGCCATGACTTCCTCTCCAGATGCATGGGAGAAAGATGACAGAGTTGGTGCGAGGGATGGGGAGGGTTGGTAAGGGATGGGAGAAGGCTGGTTACTGATAGTCTGGTGTGATGTGATGTCCTGATGTATGGAGTCAATTTTGGATGTGAAGTAAGTGGCAAAGTCAAGAGCAGAGAGTGAGGAAGGGAGACGAGGTGGAGGTGGGCAGAGGAGTGAGTTGAGAGTGGCAAAGAGGCGCCGGGGGTTGGAAGACTGGGAGGAGATGAGGTTCTTGAAGTATGACTGTTTAGCAAGAGAAAGGGCAGCACTGAAGGATGAGAGCATAAGTTTGAAATGGAGGAAGTCTGCCTTAGAGCGTGATTTCCTCCAGTGTCGCTCAGCAGTACATGAGCATTTTTGCAGATATCTGGTGCATTTGGTGTGCCAGGGTTGAGGTGTTAATTTGCAAGGGTGAATAGTGGTTGGTGGAGCAACAGAGTCAAGAGCAGAAGTAAGGGAAGCATTGTATGTGGAAGTGGCTTGTTCAGGGCATGAGAGAGAGAGAATAGGAGAGAGAAGTGAGTCAAACAGGGAGGAAAGGAATGTGGTGTCAATAGCTTCAATGTTATGCTTAGTGATGGTAGCCTTAGGAGGTAGAGATGGGGAAGTCGAGAGAGATAGGTTGAAGGAGAGCAGGTGGTGGTCAGAGAGGGGAAATGGGGAGTTGGAAAAATCAGAAATATCACAGCGGTGAGTGAAGACCAGATCCAGTGAGCTCCCATTCACATGGGAGGGTGAGGAGGTCCACTGGGAGAGACCAAGTGAAGAGGTGAGGTTAAGGAGTTTAGAGGCAGGGGATTGTGTGGGGATGTCAATAGGGATGTTGAAATCGCCTAGGATAATGGTGGGAATGTCAGAAGAGAGGAAGTGAGGAAGCCAGGAAGCAAAGTTATGGAGTCAAATCCCCATAGGAGGGGGAAAAGAAAAAGAAACCAGATACATTTAAGGTGCACTCATCCAACTACTGAATCATTAATACAATTATTATTATGACACACATATATCCCCAATAATAGTATCAAGTAGGGGCTTGAATGCTCAGTGATCTTAATTACTATAGAGGTTTATTTAATTGTGTATTTATACGGGACTCAATTGTCCTTTATTGAAAATAGAGCGAAATATTAAAATTCATAAAATAAAGAATAAATAGAGGGTGACAGAAAGTAAACTAATGTGAATAAAGATTTAAAAACAAAGCTAATGTGTGTCTCCCTTCATATATTTTATTGTGTTTATTACAGTTGTGCACTTGCACACATATATTTGCGCAGCACTGTAACAGTGCTATACTTATATGAGACCTGCAGTTTTTGTATTCATTTGAGCCTGCTATGCTGTGATAGAGGGAGATCTGCTGTCTCGCTAGAAAGTTGCAAACTGTTACATAAATTGTAACCAGATTATATTTAAGTAAGAATATGCAACACAAGATCTCCACTCCTGCCCCTTAGGCTGTGAATATGGTTACTTGTTTCTGATATTATGAATTAAGGAGTGAAACAAGGTTGCTGAATATGTAACCTTTGCCTGAAACTCTGAGATGTCATATGGTGCAGGAAATGCTGATATATTATTGTGTTATAGGGGACTAATAGGGATAATTCCACTGACCTTTATTCACAGCTAACTATTGCAATTAAAGTGCTCTCTGACCTCAGTTACTATTGTTACTGATGCTCAGATACATGTACAAGGTAAATGGATTAAACTATATCCCATGTGATGTTAATAGTATACCATAGTGTTCCACACTGTTCATGTGAGATGGTATAACGTATGTATTTAAGCAGCAGTCATTACTGATGCTCTGCAAGAATTAAATTATGTCCATGCTGGGCATGTTAATAACATTTAAGTATTAGAGGTCATAATCAGATATGTTATAGATTATACATGTCCCAGAGGGTCATGCCCCAATTTGTCAGCAGACTGCAGTGTACATACAATGACGTTAAATATCCACTAAATACAGGGACAATCCAGTGCCTGGCATTGACACCTGTGGTCACACTTATTTATTATTAATATCAGCTCTCCCACAGCACACAAATTAACAGTGTATGAATATATTTTCAAACTGATCTCTAACCCCTAAGATCTCTATTATCTATTAATAGTGTCAGCTATCCCACAGTATATAAAAGGAGCTTCAGGTATATAAATGTATTAGCAGACTCCTCTCTACTATATGCAGGTTTGGCTTCTATTGCCACACTATAGGTCTCATAGGTATACTATATATCATTAGCACAACATTAAACATGAATACTGAAACGGGAGCACATAGCTAAAGCCTATGCGCATTTCACTCCTAACGAGCTTCCTCAGGGCACTATAGTAAACGGCGCCCGCCGGACTAGAAAGTTTTATAGGAGAAGGGGAACAGTGATAGGGCGTGAGAAGCGTAGCCAGCCAATGCCCGCTCATCTCAGTCATTTCAAACCAGACCAAGACAAGAGAGCCGTTAGCGGTTCATCCGTTCCTGAGCCGCTAAGTCGAACACTCGTAAATGCCGTCAGCTGAATTCCACAGCCGCGGCATTGATTACATGCTGAGAGTAACATTCCCCATAATTGGGAGTTAATGGGTATATGGTTAGCACATGTGTCTATGTGTTAATGTTAGATACTCTACCATGATGAAGCAAGATATATATGATTAATCTTATCTATTAGTCTGCAGTTAAACCATCCATCCATTATTGCCCACATTATGACACACTGTCTCAAACGGTTTAAATATACATATGTATGTAATGATAAAAGGTAACAATGTATTACTTCTGTACTGACAATAAAAAATGCGGGGAAAGATTTCCATTATCGATATATAAGTGTATATACCATATTATCAAAAATATATGTGTCTTCAAATAGATAAATAAATAATAATAAATGAGTGCAAAACATAGCCCCAATAGGATGGAATGTATTGCACTACAAATACAAGACTTAACCTAAGTGAGAAAAATAAAATAAAATGTGTGAATATGTATAATTAATGTGGATAATGATAACGTGCACGTGGATACATGTGCAAAAAATTTTTTGGTGACACACTCCATACTAAATTAAAACATCAAAGTGAAAAAAGCAAAAAAACTATGCAGGATACTATTTGTTGCCGTCTTTTTACGGAAGATATCAGTATCAATTTCTCCATTCATCGTTTTAGAGATCTTCAAGTCCAAGAAGTTGACCTCATTCAAATTTATGTCTGATGTAAGTATAAGGCCCAGAGTATTATCATTAAGTGATTGAATGAATTCCTCGAGTAATTCACGTTCACCTTCCCATAGGACCAGAATATCGTCTATGTACCTATGCCACCCGATGATATGCTCTGTATACTTCTCATTAGGTACATTAAACACGAGTTCTTTCTCCCACCACCCCAGGTACAGGTTCGCATACGTGGGCGCACAAGTGCTGCCCATCGCAGTCCCCCGTACCTGGAGGAAGTATTTGTCATCAAAGGTGAAGAAATTTTTTGTTAGAACGAATTCTAAGAGCTGTATAAGGAAGTTGTTAAAGTCTTGGTGTACACCCATATCTAGAAAATATTGCACTGCTTTGATCCCATTGTCATGGCTAATACTAGTGTACAAGGATTCAACATCGCAGACACATAACCAAGTATTTGATGAGAGAGTTATTCCTTCCAACTTATTAAGGATATCCATAGTATCCATTATTATTTATCACAACTAAAATTAAATACTTACCTGTGTAAGAGTACTCCATTTATTACATCTAAAAAAGAATACTTACCTGTGTTCGGATAGATCATATGGTTCCTTTCTTGGATAAGAGATGTTTCTCATATGGGAAGTATAGAATGGTAAGGCACATTATATGGGGCATGATAGAAAAATTATTATTGTTATTTCAAATAAATAATAATTCATCATTTTTTATCACTATGGAGCTAATCCACATCTTATTTTGTCTACATTATATCAAACAGTATGTTCATAATCTTTTATTCAATCTCAATAAGGGGTATAGAATACGCAATATCGGGGGAATATTTTGGAAGCTTTTTCGTTTAATTAATATATGTATGGATCCTATATCAATGTTATGTACGGATTATAAATGAATACAGGATATCTTTGTGGCACAAGATAACCTGCCACTAAAAGTATATATCACCAGTCACTTTCACTATGTCACTATTAGAAGTATATATTACTGATCACCTTCACTATGTCCACATGACAGATTAATAAAGAGCGTATCTAACATACTCTGCAGCCTGGGGATATATATTTCTCCTCACACTTTATATTAAGTAACATTACACTAATACCACACATTAAAATCACATGCACTTATTACATGATGTAATTTTTAATGGATAGTTTTTTTGCTTTTTTCACTTTGATGTTTTAATTTAGTATGGAGTGTGTCACCAAAAAAATTTTTGCACATGTATCCACGTGCACGTTATCATTATCCACATTAATTATACATATTCACACATTTTATTTTATTTTTCTCACTTAGGTTAAGTCTTGTATTTGTAGTGCAATACATTCCATCCTATTGGGGCTATGTTTTGCACTCATTTATTATTATTTATTTATCTATTTGAAGACACATATATTTTTGATAATATGGTATATACACTTATATATCGATAATGGAAATCTTTCCCCGCATTTTTTATTGTCAGTACAGAAGTAATACATTGTTACCTTTTATCATTACATACATATGTATATTTAAACCGTTTGAGACAGTGTGTCATAATGTGGGCAATAATGGATGGATGGTTTAACTGCAGACTAATAGATAAGATTAATCATATATATCTTGCTTCATCATGGTAGAGTATCTAACATTAACACATAGACACATGTGCTAACCATATACCCATTAACTCCCAATTATGGGGAATGTTACTCTCAGCATGTAATCAATGCCGCGGCTGTGGAATTCAGCTGACGGCATTTACGAGTGTTCGACTTAGCGGCTCAGGAACGGATGAACCGCTAACGGCTCTCTTGTCTTGGTCTGGTTTGAAATGACTGAGATGAGCGGGCATTGGCTGGCTACGCTTCTCACGCCCTATCACTGTTCCCCTTCTCCTATAAAACTTTCTAGTCCGGCGGGCGCCGTTTACTATAGTGCCCTGAGGAAGCTCGTTAGGAGTGAAATGCGCATAGGCTTTAGCTATGTGCTCCCATTTCAGTATTCATGTTTAATGTTGTGCTAATGATATATAGTATACCTATGAGACCTATAGTGTGGCAATAGAAGCCAAACCTGCATATAGTAGAGAGGAGTCTGCTAATACATTTATATACCTGAAGCTCCTTTTATATACTGTGGGATAGCTGACACTATTAATAGATAATAGAGATCTTAGGGGTTAGAGATCAGTTTGAAAATATATTCATACACTGTTAATTTGTGTGCTGTGGGAGAGCTGATATTAATAATAAATAAGTGTGACCACAGGTGTCAATGCCAGGCACTGGATTGTCCCTGTATTTAGTGGATATTTAACGTCATTGTATGTACACTGCAGTCTGCTGACAAATTGGGGCATGACCCTCTGGGACATGTATAATCTATAACATATCTGATTATGACCTCTAATACTTAAATGTTATTAACATGCCCAGCATGGACATAATTTAATTCTTGCAGAGCATCAGTAATGACTGCTGCTTAAATACATACGTTATACCATCTCACATGAACAGTGTGGAACACTATGGTATACTATTAACATCACATGGGATATAGTTTAATCCATTTACCTTGTACATGTATCTGAGCATCAGTAACAATAGTAACTGAGGTCAGAGAGCACTTTAATTGCAATAGTTAGCTGTGAATAAAGGTCAGTGGAATTATCCCTATTAGTCCCCTCTAACACAATAATATATCAGCATTTCCTGCACCATATGACATCTCAGAGTTTCAGGCAAAGGTTACATATTCAGCAACCTTGTTTCACTCCTTAATTCATAATATCAGAAACAAGTAACCATATTCACAGCCTAAGGGGCAGGAGTGGAGATCTTGTGTTGCATATTCTTATGGGCCCTACTCACTGGCCGAGGTGCCCGACGGCCGATACGGCCGACGAGCGACCCGGCGGCGGGGGGGGCAGTGACGGGGGGAGTGAAGCTTCTTCACTCCCCCCGTCACCCGGCTCCATAGACGTGCAGGCAAATATGGACGAGATCGTCCATATTGGCCTGCATGCACAGCCGACAGGAGACCAGCGATGAACGAGCGCGGGGACGCGCATCGTTCATCGCTTAAGTCTCCACACTGAAAGATATGAACGAGATCTCGTTCATTTATGAACGAGATCGTTCATATCTTTCAAAATATCGGCCAGTGTGTAGGGCCCATTACTTAAATATAATCTGGTTACAATTTATGTAACAGTTTGCAACTTTCTAGCGAGACAGCAGATCTCCCTCTATCACAGCATAGCAGGCTCAAATGAATACAAAAACTGCAGGTCTCATATAAGTATAGCACTGTTACAGTGCTGCGCAAATATATGTGTGCAAGTGCACAACTGTAATAAACACAATAAAATATATGAAGGGAGACACACATTAGCTTTGTTTTTAAATCTTTATTCACATTAGTTTACTTTCTGTCACCCTCTATTTATTCTTTATTTTATGAATTTTAATATTTCGCTCTATTTTCAATAAAGGACAATTGAGTCCCGTATAAATACACAATTAAATAAACCTCTATAGTAATTAAGATCACTGAGCATTCAAGCCCCTACTTGATACTATTATTGGGGATATATGTGTGTCATAATAATAATTGTATTAATGATTCAGTAGTTGGATGAGTGCACCTTAAATGTATCTGGTTTCTTTTTCTTTTCCCCCTCCTATGGGGATTTGACTCCATAACTTTGCTTCCTGGCTTCCTCACTTCCTCTCTTCTGACATTCCCACCATTATCCTAGGCGATTTCAACATCCCTATTGACATCCCCACACAATCCCCTGCCTCTAAACTCCTTAACCTCACCTCTTCACTTGGTCTCTCCCAGTGGACCTCCTCACCCTCCCATGTGAATGGGAGCTCACTGGATCTGGTCTTCACTCACCGCTGTGATATTTCTGATTTTTCCAACTCCCCATTTCCCCTCTCTGACCACCACCTGCTCTCCTTCAACCTATCTCTCTCGACTTCCCCATCTCTACCTCCTAAGGCTACCATCACTAAGCGTAACATTGAAGCTATTGACACCACATTCCTTTCCTCCCTGTTTGACTCACTTCTCTCTCCTATTCTCTCTCTCTCATGCCCTGAACAAGCCACTTCCACATACAATGCTTCCCTTACTTCTGCTCTTGACTCTGTTGCTCCACCAACCACTATTCACCCTTGCAAATTAACACCTCAACCCTGGCACACCAAATGCACCAGATATCTGCAAAAATGCTCATGTACTGCTGAGCGACACTGGAGGAAATCACGCTCTAAGGCAGACTTCCTCCATTTCAAACTTATGCTCTCATCCTTCAGTGCTGCCCTTTCTCTTGCTAAACAGTCATACTTCAAGAACCTCATCTCCTCCCAGTCTTCCAACCCCCGGCGCCTCTTTGCCACTCTCAACTCACTCCTCTGCCCACCTCCACCTCGTCTCCCTTCCTCACTCTCTGCTCTTGACTTTGCCACTTACTTCACATCCAAAATTGACTCCATACATCAGGACATCACATCACACCAGACTATCAGTAACCAGCCTTCTCCCATCCCTTACCAACCCTCCCCATCCCTCGCACCAACTCTGTCATCTTTCTCCCATGCATCTGGAGAGGAAGTCATGGCCCTCATTCGTTCCTGTCCCCTCACCACCTCCCCACTTGACCCTATCCCCTCCCGCCTCCTTTGCCACCTCTCTTCTTCTGCTTGTTCCCATCTTTCCCACCTTCTCAATCTCTCCCTCTCATCAGGCACTGTCCCCTCTGCCTTCAAGCACGCTCTCATCTCTCCTATTCTTAAAAAACCTACCCTTGATCCAAACACTCTATCCAACTACCGACCCATCTCTCTCCTCCCTTTTGCCTCCAAACTCCTTGAGCGTATTGTCTACAACCGCCTTACTTCCTTTCTTTCCTCACACTCACTGCTTGACCCATTCCAGTCTGGCTTCCGTCCTCTCCACTCCACTGAAACTGCCCTTACAAAAGTATGCAATGACCTCCATGCTGCTAAATCTAAGGGACACTACTCTCTACTTATTCTACTTGATCTCTCTGCTGCTTTTGACACTGTGGACCATCCTCTCCTACTGCAAATCCTTCACTCCATTGGTCTGCGTAACACTGCCCTCTCTTGGTTGTCGTCCTACCTTTCTGACCGTTCATTCTCTGTCTCCTCTCATGACTCCACCTCCCCCTCACTTCCACTAACTGTAGGGGTACCCCAAGGTTCTGTCCTTGGTCCTCTTCTCTTCTCTCTCTATACGTCCTCACTAGGTAAGCTCATTAGTTCTTTTGGTTTCCAATATCATCTCTATGCTGATGACACTCAAATCTATCTTTCCTCTCCAGACCTCTCCCCTACTCTCCTCACTCGTATCTCCAACTGTCTCTCTGCTATCTCTTCCTGGATGTCCCAGCGCTTTCTTAAACTTAACATGTCTAAGACCGAGCTGATCATCTTCCCTCCCTCCCGCATAATCTCACCTCCTACAATCTCATTATCTATTGATGGCACTACTATCTCCTCTACCCCCCAAGCGCGCTGTCTTGGAGTAATCCTTGACTCCTCCCTCTCCTTCAAACGACACATTCAGCACCTCTCACAAACCTGCCGTTTTCATCTAAAAAATATTTCCAGGATCAGACTTTTTCTGACCCAGGATGCTACTAAGACTCTTATCCACTCACTGGTCATCTCCAGACTGGACTGCTGTAATCTCTTCCTGACTGGCATTCCTGACAAATACCTCTCTCCACTCCAATCTATCCTCAATGCTGCTGCCCGGCTCATTTTCCTCACCAAACGCACTACGTCCACCTCTCCTCTCTTACTAGTCCTTCACTGGCTCCCCTTCCCTTTCAGAATCCATTTCAAGCTTCTCACACTTGCTTACAAAGCCCTCACCCACTCCTCTCCCATCTACATCTCTGATCTTATCTCGCTTTACACTCCCACCCGTCCTCTTCGCTCTGCTAATGCACACCGACTCTCCTGCCTACGGATTACTTCCTCCCACTCCTACCTCCAAGATTTTTCACGTGCTGCACCACTTCTCTGGAATTCCCTACCTCTCCCCCTCAGACTCTCCACCTCTCTACAAAACTTCAAACGGGCTCTCAAGACCCACTTCTTCACCAAACCCAGCCAAATCTCATCCTAAACCTCTGTTCCATGCTCTCTATGTACCCCATCTGTCTCACCCCTGTCTGTCTACCCCTCTCTTTTAGAATGTAAGCTCTCACGAGCAGGGCCCTCTTCCCTCATGTGCTTACTCTTTTCTTACTTTAATAATCTTCAGCTGCACCAAATCCAGCAGTCTTCTGCCACCTGATACTTATTCCAGTGTCATCTGCTGATGTAGCTATGTTTATTTACCCTGTACTTGTCCTATATTGTCGTCAACTGTAAGTTGCTGTTTTCCTGTTTGATTATTTGTTTATGTACTCTGTAATTGGGCACTGCGGAACCCTTGTGGCGCCATATAAATAAAGGATAATAATAATAATAATAAATAATATAATATATAGCATTACGGTACAGTAGGCCACTGCTCTACCTACCTCTGTGTCGTCAAGTATACTATCCATCCATACCTGTGGTGCATTTTAGAAAAAAACATGTCTCGGCAGAGCAATCTATAAATCCATCATTTTTCAGACAGCAACAGTGGGTATTGTAATAGTCACCCAATCCATCACTTTTATAGGGTTACATGCACCCACATGCTACAGCCTGTCTCAATAATTTTACTGTCACGCTGTGTGTGTTTGTGTTTTTATTTGGGTATTTTTTGTTGTTGTAGAACTACAGGTACCAGCAAGCCCGTTATTTCCCCGCCTGCTGGTACTTGAGGTTCTCCAAGTACCAGCAAGCGGGGGAGGCTTGCTGGGCCTTGTAGTTCCACAACGAAAAAACAATATTCTTTTTTTACACACATGGCTATCAGCCCGGCACCCACCACCCAGGGGTGCTGGGGACAGCCTCGGGCTTCACCCCTGGCCCTTGGGTGCCTCGAGGGGAGGAACCTCTTGATTTAAGGGGTCCCCACTCCTCCAGGGGGTTCACTACGGCTGGCCGGCGGTCGGGCTCCCGGCGCCCAGCATACCGGCGCCGGGAGCCCGACCGCCGGCTGACCGACAGTGTGGCGAGCGCAAATGAGCCCCTTGCGGGCTCGCTGCGCTCGCCACGCTACGGGCACGGTGGCGCGCTAAGCGCGCCACACTATTTTATTCTCCCTCTATGGGGGTCGTGGACCCCCACGAGGGAAAATAAGTGTCGGTATGCCGGCGGTCGGGCTCCCGGCGCCGGTATACTGAGCGCCGGGAGCCCGACCGCCGGTATACAGAAGACCACCCCCTCCAGGGAACCCCGGCCAGGGGTGACTAGTTGGAGGGGTAATGCCAGGGCCGCAGGGACCTACATAAAAGTGTCCCCCGGCTGTGGCATTATCTCTCTGGCTAGTGGAGCCCGGTGCTGGTTTTAAAAATATGGGGGACCCCTACATCTATTGTCTCACGTTTTTTTGGAACCTGGACCGGTCTAAGAGCCCGGTGCTAGTTGTCTAAATACGGGGAACCCCTGTCCAATTTTTCCCCCAGTATTTAAATAACCAGGACCGGCTCAAAGAGCCCGAGGCTGGTTATACTAAGGAGGGGGGACCTCACACATTTTTTTTTAACCCATTCAGACCCTTCTCCTTTAAGTTAATGGAAGCCCTGGACAACAAAATTGCATTCATGTCCTCCTCCCTCACCCTTCCCAGTCCCAAACACTCATTTTTTTTTCTTTAAAAATTTATAATATATAACGAGAACAATGAGCAGGCAGGCAGCGGGCATTGGCGGCATCGGACTGAGATAGAAATTAGTGGTGGAGGGCTGGGTCAGTTGATTGTGGGCGAGTTTGTAAGCCATTGGCGGTGGCAGCGGGTATCGGCTCAGAGGCAGTAGCGGGCATTGGCTAAGGGTCATCGGCAGGATTCGGCGGACATTATGGCTGTAGTGCCTCACTAGCCACTGACCTCACCGCACGCCACTGTGGGACAGATGTAACATGCAGAGAGAGGTAGATTTGGGAGGGGGAATGTCCTAGCATAACTGTTAATTGCAGTGTAATACTGTAATTCAGCTGTGCAGCATTTGTGGCTAAATGTCAAAGAAGCCAGTATTTACCCTGCATGCAAAACAATAAATGTATTTGAACATACCTCCCAACTATCCCAATTTTTGCAGGACAGTCACTTTTTGGGGGAATGTCCAGCTAACCCAAACAACCCCCCCCCCTTCCCATGGGGAAGGTGGGGGGGGGGGTGGAAGGCTCCCTGTAGCTTGTTGCTCTGCAAATATGCACATTGTGGGTAATTCAGACCTGATCGCTAGGGTGTGTTTTTTGCATCCCTGTAATCAGGTAGTTGCCGCCTACAGCGGAAGGGAAAATTTGCTGTGCAGGTGTGTGATCACATGTGCACAAGAGCTGCACAGCTCAGCACTTACTCAGCCATTGAGGTGACGTCACAAATCCTCCCACAAAACGCCGGGTCCCTCCAGTGTTTTTCCGGACACTCCCTAGAAACATTCAGTTGCCACCCACACAAACACCCTCTTCTTGTCAATCTTCTTGTGATCTCCGGACCGTCGCACTTACGCATTGTGGCGCATACGCATGTGCAGTGCAGACCAGATTGCCCGCTGGGTGAAAATAAATTGAAGCGATCTGGTCTGAATAAGCCTCAATGTCTATTCACGGGAGACAGAGGGGCTGGGGCATGGCCAGCAGCTCACAGAGCACCTATAATGACAAAAATGGGAGACATGGCTCATGATCGCGATATACCTGCGAAGGTACGCCCTCTACTGATTGACAGGCAGAGGCATTCGCATTTTCTGCGGGGCACCCGGAGAAAATGTAGGCACACGCACAGGATGGACCCTGCGTATATGCCCCCATCCTCTTCATAGTTTTTGCGGTTGGAACGCGTATTACGATCCAAACTGTATTAGGCCCTATATGTCTTATATACACGAGCAGTGTGAAAACATCAATCGATGGGGGTAATTCCAAGATGATCGCAGCAGGAATTTTGTTAGCAGTTGGGCAAAACCATGTGTACTGCAGGGGAGGCAGATATAACATGTGCAGAAAGAGTTAGATTTGGGTGAGTTATTTTGTTTCTGTGCAGGGTAAATACTGACTGCTTTATTTTTACACTGCAAATTAGATTGCAGATTGAACACACCACACCCAAATCTAACTCTCTCTGCACATGTTAAATCTGCCTTCCCTGCAGTGCACATAGGTGGTCATTCCGAGTTGTTCGCTCGGTAATTTTCTTCGCATCGCAGCGATTTTCCGCTTAATGCGCATGCGCAATGTTCACACTGCGACTGCGCCAAGTAAATTTGCTATGCAGTTAGGAATATTACTCACGGTTTTTTCATCGTTCTGGTGATCGTAATGTGATTGACAGGAAGTGGGTGTTTCTGGGCGGAAACAGGCCGCTTTAGGGGCGTGTGGGAAAAAATGCTACCGTTTCTGGGAAAAACGCGGGAGTGGCTGGAGTAACGGAGGAGTGTCTGGGCGAACGCTGGGTGTGTTTATGACGTCAAACCAGGAACGACAAGCACTGAACTGATCGCACTGGCAGAGTAAGTCTCGAGCTACTCAGAAACTGCACAGAGATGTCTTATCGCAATATTGCAAATCTTTCGTTCGCAATTTTAAGATGCTAAGATTCACTCCCAGTAGGCGGCAGCTTAGCGTGTGCAATGCTGCTAAAAGCAGCTTGCGAGCGAACAACTCGGAATGAGGGCCATGGGGGGTAATTCTGAGTTGATCGCAGCAGGATTTTTGTTAGCAGTTGGGCAAAACCATGTGCACTGCATTTACGAACAGATGATTTTTTAATATAAATTTTAAAATGTTAGTAAATGTGTGTGTTTTTTTCAACCTGGAAGCCCAACATCGATTAAGATCGATCTTAAATAGACCCCTGGGTTTTAAGGATAACCATGGTTGAGTCCAATGGTTAATTCACATTGACCGAAGTTCTAATTAAGTCACCTGTGCTCAAGCATGATATCCTTAAAATCTGGATTGCAATGACAGCATTTTGGAACTATGCCTAAGGGTTTAATTTTTACATTTATCCACTGACAATAAATCTACCTACAATATCCCTGTAACTGTTATGATTACAGTATTTCACTAAATAATTTAATTTGCTGAACCTTCTGTAAAAAGAAATATTAAGCTGCTGTAATTCCCAGATGCAGCAAATTTGTTAGCTAGTGGGCAAAACCATGTGCACTGCAGGGATGGGGGGGGGGGGGGGGCAGATATAACATTTGCAGAGAGATTTAGGTGGGTTATATTGTTTGTGTGCAGGGTAAATACTGGCTGTTTTGTTTTTACACTGCAATTTAGATTTCAGTTTGAACACACCGCACCAAAATCTAACTCTCTCTGCACATATTATATACCCCCCCCCCCTGCAGTGTACATGGTTTTAGCTAATAAATTTGCTGCTGTGATCAGATCTGAGTTAAGCCCTATGTATTTGGCACTGGCAAAGGGTTAGAGGCCTTGCTGTAGAGCTCACACCTTTCTTATCATGCATTGTAATATTTCCTATGTCCTGATGTTGTGCTCTCTGCTCCATCCAAGTAAACAGCAATGTAGCATGGCTATCAAAGAGCGTGAAGATTGCAGATTTCCTGGGATTAATGCTAAGGAATGCTATTCCAGAGGCTGCTGCTTTAATTCAAGTGTCACTGGGGTTAAATGGTGTTTTTACCTTAAAAACACAGGTAGAGTATATAGTACAGTGGTAAAGTGGGAGCATGTAGTGCTATTGATTACAGATTTGATGGAGCTTAAACATGGATAAGGTCCATGGCTCTAAGAGTTTATCTTGTGTATCCTTTATTCTTAGTCATGGTCAGATAAGATTAGAAAATACCATTTAAGTGGAAATTTCCTGTTAGCTGTTTTTCAGTTTGCTCAACTGTCTGATTAACTGGTCCTAAAAAAGGACCAAAGGAGCTAAATTGCCCTGTGATCTAGCTAAATTGCCCCAGTTAAAAAAAAAAAAAAACTAAGCTGCTGTAATTCTTGGATGTTTCCTTACTGCATCAACAGGAAGTGACAAGAAACAATGTAATGTGGAACCGTACAGCAGAAGGGATTGCGGCTACCCCACAATAAGTGCAGCGGAATGTAAGAAGAGGAATTGTTGCTTTGACTGCAGCATTCCCGGGGTTAACTGGTGTTTCTTCAAGTCACAAGGTATGGAGCTGCTGTATAGTTACTCGCAAGTCAGTAGTTGTATGATGCTCACTCCTGTTAAGCTGGATACACACAGAATGCCCTACACAGGGGGTGAAATGAGCACCCCCCCCACCCCCCGTACGCTCAGCACACATCACGCTGTGCTGAGCGGGGGGAGAGATGTGTGCTGAGCAGTTCGCTCAGCACACATCTCTCCCCAAAATCGGGCCGTGAATACGGACCTTTAAACTGGATCCACACTTAGATTATCTGTCCAATTTTTTTTTCTAGTTGAAACAAAATTATGCTAATATGTGGCAGCAAATTACAATTGACCATTTGCTCACAAACACTGGAAAACATCCAAAAATGGTCATTTAGATAAATTGGTTAAATCCATTTCATTTAGCTAATTTATCCAAACTACCTTTATTGTATCTTTGTGGGTGAATGATGTGTGGGTCAGTGTTGAGGGTGGTGGAGGAGATGGGTAATAGGCACAGCAGGGTGTGGACAGTCAAATAGTGTGCTTAGAGGTTCAGAGTCATTGTATGAGACTCTGGCAACAGTGACTTGATGAGTCTGGTGTCCATAGGGTGGGACGCATTAACCTTTTTATGCTATTGAAATAGTTCTCCTCCTGACCGACGCAGTTCCTTGCTCTGAGGTTGGTGTATTGTCCTGTTGCAGCGCCTCTCCACTGTGGTCACAGTGAGCTGTGTGGTGTTGCTGGCGCATGCCAATCTCCCCCCAACCTCCCTCCTGCATTTCAGACCTACGTACGCATGATGGGATCTTGTATGATATGCGCGTGTGCTGTAGAGATGAAAGTGGGGGGTGAGGAGGCAGATCGTGAGATGGGGAAACTTTGTGGACTGTTAGCGAAGGGGAGCACTGGGCAATCTGAGTTGCAAAGAGGGCAGCAGAAGAGGTTATTGCATGTGCACTGGTGACAGGTCCATCCTTGGTGGCCAGCCTCAGTGATAAAGGGGTACATGAGCTAGTGTCCCTTGGCCAGCCATGTACCATGGCCACCTCCCTACCTCCTATATATTCTCCCTGATCTGTCACTTTGTTACGGTCTGCTGCTGGCACTGGTGTATCGTCCTGCAGTTGCCGTCTCCGCCCATTGCTGTGACTTCCCCCAGAGTTAGCCACACAGAGTGACAGATCTGGGAAAATATATAGGAGATCATTACTTTCACTTGCAGCCTACCTTATTTTTTGCAGCCTAGCATGCTCCTGACCCCTTCTCTCACTAATACTTATACAACATTCATGAACTCATCTTAAGGTTTCTTTATTATTCAGTCACACTGTCTTGGATCCAAACCATTTCCTGTGGCATTGCAGTCAAACAATTGAGCTATTTACCCTTGCATAGAAAGGTATAATCTAAGCTAGAGAATTCTATTTGGAGCTCACCTTGTACTTTGTGAAGAAATAATCAGCTTTGTGGCTGAGCAGATATATGGAGTGTGTGGCTGCACACTGCATTGATCTGCTGAGTTGCAATGCTAATAATTTTTTTTTTTGCAAAGTACCAATAGCTTCATTGTGAAGGTGGAAAGAAGGGTGTTACGGCATGGAATGTACAAACTGCGAGACCCTGCTGGTAGCGCCTTTGTCTATTTAGTAGGAAGGGCTTGTAACAGCCGGGGGGCAATGGAGGAAGCCCCTTTAGGGCTGGAGCCCGGCGGCAACTGACTCCGTTGTCTCTGGCAGTTCCGCCCCTGGACTAGAGGAATGGTCAAGAACATGGCAACATTTAATGCCAAAAAATGCAAAATCATACACGTCTCAAAAATGCAAAGGCTAACTATAATATTAAGGGCATTATAATGGCAAGAGGAAAGCTATCTAAGTATTACTATTTCAGGTAAGCAATGTAACAAAGCAATAGGAAAGGCAAGTCAGATGCTTGTTTGCATAGGTTAAAGAACCAGTAGCAGAAAAAAGTAATACAGGTTGAGTATCCCATATCCAAATATTCCGAAATACGGAATATTCCGAAATACGGACTTTTTTGAGTGAGACTGAGATAGTGAAACCTTTGTGTTTTGATGGCTCAGTGTACACAAACTTTGTTTAATACTCAAAGTTATTAAAAATATTGTATTAAATGAACTTCAGACTGTGTGTATAAGGTGTATATGAAACATAAATGAATTCTGTGAATGTACACACACTTTGTTTAATGCACAAAGTTATAAAAAATATTGGCTAAAATGACCTTCAGGCTGTGTGTATAAGGTGTATATGAAACATAAATGCCTTCTGTGCTTAGATTTAGGTCCCATCACCATAATATCTCGTTATGGTATGCAATTATTCCAAAATACAGAAAAATCCGATATCCAAAATTCCTCTGGTCCCAAGCATTTTGGATAAGGGATACTCAACCTGTAATGCCACTGTATAGGTCCTTGGTACAGCCACATTTAGAATCCTGTGTTCAGTTCCAGAAGCCATATCTCCAGAAGGCTGTAAATACATTAGGGCAACTAAAATTGTGCATGGCCTACATCACAAAACTTACCTGGAAATACTAAAAAATGTTGATGTGTATAGTTTGGAGAAGGGAAGAGGGAACATACAGTAATAGAAACATTTAAATATATAGGGAGGAATGTAATAGGGTGTGAGAATCAGAAAGTGAGAGATTTTGTGTTTTTTCCTGTTGTTTTTTTTTTTTTTGATTGTTTGTTTTTAAAGTGGCAATCCTTTACATGGCAAAACCAGGTTGATATTTGCCATGTAAAGGATTGCCACCGTGGGCATGTGTAGAAGGGGCACTGCTACTGTTGGCATTATGTGTGTAAGCTGCACTGATATGGTGGTTATGTGTATAAAGGGCACTGCGACTGTGGGTATTATTATTATTATTATTACATGCGGTGTAATGACAATAAGATAGTGCTACTGTGTGGCGTATTTTGATTTGGGGTGCTATTGTGTGGCCATGCCCCTTCCTTGTGATACCACACCTTCTTTTTTTAAGGAGCGCACTGTCCCTTTATTAAGTATTGGAGAGAGGGCCCAAATTAATAGTTTGCAGGGAGGCGCCAAACACCCTAGCACTGGCCCTTTGGTAGGGGACAGGATTTGCTTCTGCTTGTGCACATATGTTATGATTGCCAGCCAACAGCACTGGTTTTGCCTATAACACTAACTATAAATATTTTGAATTGGTCCTGGACCACCAATCCAAGGCACCCCTGCAAGTGTCCTGAGGCACCCCAGGGTGCAGTTTGAGAACCACTGGTCTAGTGAGTACCCAGGATAATTATTGTAGCTGGTCTGCGGGTAACAGCTCTCAGATCCACTTCTAGAAAAAATGCAGCAATGTAATTTGAGTGACAAACTGCAGAGATGAACCCTTTCTGTGACTGCTGCACAGGGATCACACAAACTCTATTCATAGGGCTGACTTCACTTAGGGGAGATGTTCTCACCCCGCAAAGAAGTGCGAGTATATACCGCACTTACGGTACCATTGGATTTACAGATATTTTCTTGCAATACACTATGGGGGTCATTCTGAGTTGATTGCTCGCTAGCAGTTTTTAGCAGCCATGCAAACGCATTGTCGCTGCCCACTGGAGAGTGTATATTCACTTTGGAGAAGTGCGAACACTTGAGCAGCAGAGCGCCTGCAAAATCGTTTCAAAATAAGACCAGCACTGTAGTTACACTTCGTGTGCGTTGATTCTAACAACCGAGGGACGGCTTTTGATGTCACGCACCCATCCAGCGAATGCCCAGCCACGTCTGCATTTCTTCTGCCACGCCTGCATTTTTCCAAGCACTCCCTGAAAACGGTCAGTTGACACCCAGAAACGCCCTCTTTCTGTCAATCTCCTTGTGGCCTGTTCTGTGATTGGAATAATCGCTAGAACTAGTGCAAAACCACAATGGACTTTGTACCCGTACGATGCGCATGCACATTACGGAGCATGCGCATGCACAGATTAGCCATTTTTTTTCAACTGATTGCTACGCAGCGAACAACGGCAGCATGCGATCAACTCGGAATGACCCCCTATATACATAGAAACATGGATTTTTACTGCAGGAATTATGGTTAGTTTAGGGGTATCGGTTAGGGTCAACAGAGGTGTAGCTAGGGGTCCAAGCGCCCCTGGCAAAGTAAGGGACTGGCGCCCCCCCTTTCGATAAAGCATTGCAGTCCATTGGCGGTTACCATGTTGGAGCCACAGCAACTGACCCCCTCCCCCACACGCTGCCCTACATCATCGGCTGGGATTCACTGTTGGCGTGAAGCCACTGGGAACAGTCTGGTAGCATTAGCAGCAGTCTGTGTCATAGATAGGGAAGGCAGTAGGTTAACTAGCTAATAGCAGTCTGTTGGCAGCAGAGGCTGGGCGGGGGGCTGAGAATGAGCCAACGCTGATCAGTGTCCAGTCTGCTTAGACAAAAATATTTTGTGATCAGGGCTGGTTCTAGACCAAAGGAGCCAATGGCAAAAATTTCCTTTGGCACCCCCCCCCCCCACACACACACACACACACAAACAAACACACACACACACACACACACACACACACACACACACACACACACACACACACACACACCAAAAAAGAACATATCCCAGTTTAACATAACGCTATGTGGTGCAAGGTGTGGAGCTGGTTACTTGTATCAGACCTCTGACATTTGCCTTTTCACCCATATTGCATACTTTTTCTTGCAGGTTGTGTCTTAATTCAAGAAGTGTTCTAAGTACTTCAGCTTAGTATCTTTACTGACCCCTCTTTACCCCACACTACATAACTGACCCCTCTATACCCTACACTACATCACTGACCTTTCTATAACCATCACTGCATTACTGACCCCTCTATACAGTACACTGACCTCTATATACCTGCTAGTACATCCCTGATGCCTATATTCCCTAAGCTAAATCCCTGACGCCTCTATTCCCTACGCTACATCCCTGACGCCTCTATTCCCTATGCTACATCCCTGACGCCTCTATACCCTACGCTACATCCCTGATGCCTCTATTCCCTACGCTACATTCCTGATGACTCTATAACCTACGCTACATCCCTGACGCCTCTATACCCTACGCTACATCCCTGACGCCTCTATACAGTACAATGCATTACTGATCCCTCTAGACCATACATCCTCATTACATCAGAGAGATAGTGAAACACTGGAAAAAATAAGGATAAAGTGGACTACAGAAACTGATGCTCTAAACAAAGGAGAGAGAGAGAGAGAGAGAAAAGCACAAGGGAAAGTGGGCAATCGGAACACCATAGAGAGAGGAGAGATAGAAATGCCTGAAAAAGTAAAGGGGGTTGGGTATGGCATCCGGCGCTCGGGATTCCAGCAGTCACATGATACCTAATCCTAACCCTCTAGGGGGGTGGCGGATAGGGCTAACCCTCAGGGGGTGGCAGCTAGGACTAACCCCCCCCCCCCCTCCTAGTGCCTTCCCTAACACCCGCTCCCCCGGTCCTAACCCTCCCTCCAATACTCGCCTTCGGGATGTTGGCTGTCTGTGTGCCGGCACCAGTCTCCCAAGTGGTGTCAGGATTCCAACATCGGTCAAATGACCGCCGGTATACCGTCTGCCGGGATGGTAAATGTATCCTGAGGACAGGTAGTGAGTGTGGAGGGATAGGTGGTTCAGTAAAATGTAACAGCTCAAACTGCGATCATTCACTGATAAATTGATTTATAGCTCTCCCTTTTTAACCATTGCAGTCATAAAAGCAATGTTTTTTAAACTTTTAAATAAAGCTTGTTAGCTTTCCCAGCACACTGTATATGCTGGGAGATGTAGTTCTCAATATGAAAACATTTAATTACTGTATGAACTCTAATTCCCCAACTGAAACCTCTCACAAACACACACTCCTAAATCTAGTACACACACACACACACACATTTCCCCAGTACTGACAACTCTCATCACTTCCACACACTGACAACTCCCTCCTGCTCCTCTCCCCACTGACACTGACAGCTCCCTCACAGTCACACACATCCTCCACCCCCCCCACACACACACTGATAGCACACATGCACAAATCCCCCCCTCCTCGACACTAACTGTCACGGACTGCTTGGGCAGCAGGGGGCAGGCTCTGACTTGAAGTGCTGAAATTCAACAGCTCTCTCGAACTTGCAAGGCATGGCTGTGCAGCTGTCTCCAGCCATCTCCTTGCCCACTGTGTAATTTGTGGCGTTCTCTGATGTTCCCCGCTCTGCCTCTACAACCGGCACATAATGTACAGCAGTGGTGACTCCTGAGTATGGGCCTGGAGAACTCCGCCTACCGGGGGGTAGGGATTAATAATTTCAAAGGGGCAGAGCTAGGAGTGAAGCAGTGGACAGCAGTTGAGGGGCGTTTCAAACTGTAACAGGGTTGGGACAATTTCAGTATCCTTCCCTCACCGTCTAATTGGTCAGTCCCACGCTGATTGCCATAGCGCACTTTCGAGACTGCAGAACTCTATCCCTTAGCCACGGTTGGCACAGCTGGATGGTGCCCCTGGCAAGTGCCATCCTGGCCAAGGGGTAGATACGCCCCTGAGGGTCAGGGCCAGCAACAGAAATCTCGGGGCCCAGTGCACTGATATCTCTGGGGCCCCCTCAACCCCCCCTTAACTTGGCAGAGGGATCTTTAAAAAAAATGGAGCCTTTGACTCGGACCGTCAGTGAGGCCGGCAGGTGGTTTTCATACTGGGCAATCCAGCTCTTCGGTGGCGGTGGCAGGGACATTCAGAAAAGGGCCAGCACAGCAACATGCATAATAATGGCAATACAGTATTGACCACAGGGACTGGACAAAGTGATGGGGTAAAAGGAGGGGGGAGGGTTTAGTTGGCCTGTTAATTGTTTTCCTGCTTAAATTGAGCAGTTGGTGGATACACTTTAAAAAGCAATATTGGCACTGTGGCCCCATTATTTCTGTTCTTAATACTTGGAGCCCTGAACAAGTGTCCCCTTTGTCCCCCCTGTCACCGGGCCTGTTCAGGCGTTACCTATGGAGAAGCTGCGACATGACATCCTAGGACACGATACTGCACCATGCATCACCATTATATTTCAGTGTGCCTTGTCAATATTTAAATCTTGTTCTGTGTGACGTGAGTTGTAAATGGTTGAAAATCTCTGTGCTACAGTATCGTCACCATGTAGTTATAACAACACCGCAAAACCACCAAAAGACGTGTTTTGGTAGAGGGACTGCTGGAGGGGCCCATTGGGGCCCCCGTTTGCTACCCCACCCCAGTATACCTGTGCTGTAGCCAGTGGAAGGGGCACTATCTTCCCGGTGATCTCTTCGGGAAGATGGTGCCGCACATAGAAAGCAAAGACTCTGGCTGCACTCTCCTGCCCTCGCTCTAAGCAAGGTGATCGGGCCACAAAAGGACCCCTGCCGGACCCCGGCCTGTGGGCCACAAAAGGATGCATTGGGGGCGGCATGCGGCCCATGGGTTTGACACCCCTGCCCTAGAGTATCAAAATTTGTTTCACGGCACCCCTAGGCCAAAGTTTTTTTTATTGAGAAATTCAGAAAAAAATATAAAATTAAGTAAATTGTGTTTATAGCATGTCATCCTCAGGTTCAGTTATGTTGTGAGGGAATGGTTTTGCCAATTTAATAAAGTATAAATAATTTTAATTGGTCCTGGACCACCAAACTATGCTACCAGTGCAAGAACCCCAGTTTGGAAACTACTGCCATAAAATAAACCTTTTTTGTTTTTTTTAAACTACATGTAATACACCTTAGATCTCAGTTCCTAAAAGGTTTTAAACCCTTGCATACAGTAAACTACACATATTTAAATATCCTACACCGGGCACAAGTGCTCACGGGCCAATTTCATGGCAGTCTCGGATAGGAGGGCATTGTGGATTCACCAAGGGAATGCTGATGCTGACTCCAAGAAGAAAGGGAGTCTCTTCCCTATGAAGGTGAAGCCTTGTTTGGCGACGGCCTAGTTAATTTGATCTCGGCAGCTCCCGCAGGTAAGTCATCCTTCTTGCCCTATGTTCCCTCTCAACGGATGAAGACGCATCATTATCTGACGCAGTCATTTCGGCCCAATAGATATGCAAGAAGTTAAGATTCCCCTTTCTTTGCAGGTAGAGGAAGGAAAAGAGGGAAGAGGTCTGTAGCCTCTTCAAGATCGCAGGAGCAGAGATCGTCCTCTGCTTCTGCCAAATCCACTGCATGACGCTGGGGCTCTCTTGCAGGAGCCCGCACCAGTGGGGGGCACGTCTAAAACTCTTCAGTCAGTTCTAGATTCATTCGGACCTGGACTCGTGGGTTTTACAAATAGTGTCTCAAGGGTACAAACTGGGGGTTTCAAGACGTTCCCCCTCACCGATTGTTCAAATCAGCCTTAGTCAGCAGGGAGAAGGTTTTTATTCAAGCCTCTTCGTGGTCCAGAAGCCGGACGGCTCAGTCAGACCAATCTTAAATCTGAAATCCCTTAATTTCTACCTAAAGAAATTCAATTTCAAGATGGAATCTCTCAGGGTAGTGATCTCCAGTCCGGGGGATAAAGGAGATTTCATGGTTTTGGTAGACATAAAGGATGCCTACTTATATGTTCCCATTTAGCCACTGCATCAAGCTACCTGAGGTTTGCAATTCAGGATTGTCATTACCAATTTCAGACGTTGCCGTTTGGTCTGTCCACGGCTCCGAGGATTTTCACCAGGGTGATGGCGGAAATGATGGTCCTCCTTCGCAAGCAAGGAGTCACAATTATCCCGTACTTGGATGATCTCCTGATAAAGGCGAGATCCAGGGACCAGTTGGTGCAAAACATCTACTCTCCCTGACAGTTCATCAACAACATGGTTGGCTCCTAAACTTGCCAAAATCGCAGTAGGTCCCAATGACGCGGTTGTTGTTTTTGGGAGTGATACTGGACACAGAAGAGGTTTTCTTCTAGTGGAAAGGCTCTGGAGATCCAGAGTCTGGTCAAACAAATTCTGAAACCAGCAAGAGTGTTAATCCATCAATGCATTCAGTTGCTGGGGAAGATGGTTGCGGCCTACGAGGCCATTCAGTTTGGCAGGTTCCATGCCAGAGTGTTCCAGTGGGACCTGTTGGACAAGTGGTCCGGATCCCACCTACACATGCACCGGAGGATAATCCTGTCTTCCAAGACCAGAATCTCACTCCATTGGTGGCTGCACAGTTCTCACCACCTAGAGGGGCGATGGTTCGGGATCCAGGACGGGATCCTAGGGACCACGGATGCAACCCTCCGAGGCTGGAGAGCAGTCACACAGGGGGAAAACATCCAAGGAAGATGGTCAAGTCTTCCTTGGATGTTTTCATCTCCACATAAATGTTCTGGAGTTAAGGGCCATTTAATAACTGCAGACACAGTACGCACTGGGACGGGTGCCCAGCATCCTCTACGGACTAAGAGAAAAGGATTTACCGGTAGGTATTAAAATCCTATTTTCTCTAACGTCCTAGAGGATGCTGGGGACTCCGTAAGGACCATGGGGATAGACGGGCTCCGCAGGAGACATGGGCACTTTAAGAAAGACTTTAGTTCTGGGTGTGCACTGGCTCCTCCCTCTATGCCCCTCCTCCAGACCTCAGTTTGATACTGTACCCAGTGGAGACTGGGTGCTTTTCAGGAGCTCTCCTGAGCTTTCTGACAGAAAGTATTTTGTTAGGTTTTTAATTTTCAGGGAGCACTGCTGGCAACAGACTCCCTCATCGAGGGACTGAGGGGAGAGAAGCAGCCCTACTATCTGAGTTGCAAGGTCCTGCTTCTTAGGCTACTGGACACCATTAGCTCCAGTGGGATTGGTACGCAGGATCTCACCCTCGCCGTCCGTCCCAGAGCCGCGCCGCCGTCCCCCTCGCAGAGCCGGAAGATAGAAGCCGGGTGAGTATGAGAAGAAAAGAAGACTTCAGAGGCGGCAGAAGACTTCATGATCTTCACTGAGGTAACGCACAGCACTGCAGCTGTGCGCCTTTGCTCCCATACACCTCACATACTCCGGTCACTGTAAGGGTGCAGGGCGCAGGGGGGGCGCCCTGGGCAGCAATATAAACCTCTTTCGCAAAAATATAACATATATACAGCTGGGCACTTTATATATGTATAAGCCCCCACCAATTTTACAGTTTAAGCGGGACAGAAGCCCGCCTCCGAGGGGGCGGGGCTTCTCCCTCAGCACTCACCAGCGCCATTTTTTCTCCACAGCACCGCTGAGAGGAAGCTCCCCGGACTCTACCCTGCTTATACCACGTTAGACAAGAGGGTTGAAAAGAGGGGGGGGGGGGCACATAATTCGCAAATTACATACAGCAGCACTACTGGGCAAACATTAAGTTACTGTTTTATTCCTGGGTTATATAGCGCTGGGGGGTGTGCTGGCATACTCTCTCTCTGTCTCTCCAAAGGGCCTTGTGGGGAAACTGTCTTCAGAAAAAGCATTCCCTGTGTGTGTAGTGTGTCGGTACACGTGTGTCAACATGTCTGAGGAAGAAGGCTATATTAGAGAGGAGCGGGAGCAAATGAATGTGGTGTCTCCGCCGACAGCTGATTGGATGGATATGTGGAATGTTTTAAATGCTAGTGTAAACTCATTGCACAAAAGATTAGACAAGGCAGAAGCTTTGGGACAGTCAGGGTTTCAACCCATGCCTGATCCTATGTTGCAGGGACTGTCAGGGTCTCATAAGCGCCCACTATCCCAGATTGTTGACACAGATACCGACACGGATTCTGACTCCAGTGTCGATTACGATGATGCAAAGTTACAGCCAAAATTGGCAAAATCCATTCGATTTATGATTATGGCAATAAATAAGATTTTACTTACCGATAAATCTATTTCTCGTAGTCCGTAGTGGATGCTGGGACTCCGTCAGGACCATGGGGATTAGCGGCTCCGCAGGAGACAGGGCACAAAAATAAAGCTTTAGGATCAGGTGGTGTGCACTGGCTCCTCCCCCTATGACCCTCCTCCAAGCCTCAGTTAGGATACTGTGCCCAAACGAGCGTACACAATAAGGAAGGATTTTGAATCCCGGGTAAGACTCATACCAGCCACACCAATCACACCGTACAACTTGTGATCTGAACCCAGTTAACAGTATGACAAACGTAGGAGCCTCTGAACAGACGGCTCACAACAATAACAACCCGATTTTTTGTAACAATAACTATGTACAAGTATTGCAGACAATCCGCACTTGGGATGGGCGCCCAGCATCCACTACGGACTACGAGAAATAGATTTATCGGTAAGTAAAATCTTATTTTCTCTGACGTCCTAGTGGATGCTGGGACTCCGTCAGGACCATGGGGATTATACCAAAGCTCCCAAACGGGCGGGAGAGTGCGGATGACTCTGCAGCACCGAATGAGAGAACTCCAGGTCCTCTTTAGCCAGGGTATCAAATTTGTAGAATTTTACAAACGTGTTCTCCCCCGACCACGTAGCTGCTCGGCAGAGCTGTAATGCCGAGACCCCTCGGGCAGCCGCCCAGGATGAGCCCACCTTCCTTGTGGAATGGGCCTTGACAGATTTAGGCTGTGGCAGGCCTGCCACAGAATGTGCAAGTTGAATTGTGCTACAAATCCAACGAGCAATCGTCTGCTTAGAAGCAGGAGCACCCAGCTTGTTGGGTGCATACAGTATAAACAGCGAGTCAGATTTTCTGACTCCAGCCGTCCTTGAAATATATATTTTCAATGCCCTGACAACGTCCAGCAACTTGGAATCCTCCAAATCGCTAGTAGCCGCAGGCACCACAATAGGCTGGTTCAGGTGAAACGCTGACACCACCTTAGGCAGAAACTGAGGACGCGTCCGCAGTTCTGCCCTGTCCGAATGGAAAATCAGATATGGGCTTTTATACGATAAAGCCGCCAATTCTGACACTCTCCTGGCTGAAGCCAGGGCCAGTAGCATGGCTACTTTCCATGTAAGATATTTCAAATCCACCGATTTGAGTGGCTCAAACCAATGGGATTTGAGAAAATCCAAAACTACATTAAGGTCCCACGGAGCCACTGGGGGCACAACCGGGGGCTGTATATGTAGTACTCCTTTTACAAAAGTCTGGACTCAAGGAACTGAAGCCAATTCTTTCTGGAAGAAAATCGACAGGGCCGAAATTTGAACCTTAATGGACCCCAATTTGAGGCCCATAGACAATCCTGTTTGCAGGAAATGTAGGAATCGACCCAATTGAAATTCCTCCGTGGGGGCCTTCCTGGCCTCACACCACGCAACATATTTTCTCCAAATGCGGTGATAATGTTGTGCAGTCACCTCCTTCCTGGCTTTTACCAGTGTAGGAATGACCTCTTCCGGAATGCCTTTTTCCCTTAGAATTCGGCGTTCAACCGCCATGCCGTCAAACGCAGCCGCGGTAAGTCTTGGAATAGACACGGTCCCTGCTGAAGCAGGTCCCGTCTTAGAGGTAGAGGCCACGGATCTTCCGTGAGCATCTCCTGAAGTTCCGGGTACCAAGTTCTTCTTGGCCAATCCGGGGCCACGAGTATCGTTCTTACTCCCCTTTGCCGTATAATTCTCAGTACTTTTGGTATGAGAGGCAGAGGAGGGAACACATACACTGACTGGAACACCCACGGTGTTACCAGAGCGTCCACAGCTATTGCCTGAGGGTCTCTTGACCTGGCGCAATACCTGTCCAGTTTTTTGTTGAGGCGAGACGCCATCATATCCACCTTTGGTTTTTTCCAACGGTTCACAATCATGTGGAAGACTTCTGGATGAAGTCCCCACTCTCCCGGGTGTAGATCGTGTCTGCTGAGGAAGTCTGCTTCCCAGTTGTCCACTCCCGGAATGAACACTGCTGACAGTGCTATCACATGATTTTCCGCCCAGCGAAGAATCCTTGCAGCTTCTGCCATTGCTCTCCTGCTTCTTGTGCCGCCCTGTCTGTTTACGTGGGCGACTGCCGTGATGTTGTCCGACTGGATCAACACCGGCTGACCCTGAAGCAGGGGTTTTGCCAGGCTTAGAGCATTGTAAATCGCTCTTAGCTCCAGTATATTTATGTGAAGAGACATCTCCAGGCTTGACCATACTCCCTGGAAGTTTCTTCCCTGTGTGACCGCTCCCCAGCCTCTCAGACTGGCATCCGTGGTCACCAGGACCCAGTCCTGTATGCCGAATCTGCGGCCCTCTAACAGATGAGCACTCTGTAACCACCACAGAAGAGACACCCTTGTCCGTGGCGATAAGGTTATCCGCTGATGCATCTGCAGATGCGATCCGGACCATTTGTCCAGCAGATCCCACTGAAAAGTTCGTGCGTGGAATCTGCCGAATGGAATCGCTTCGTAAGAAGCCACCATCTTTCCCAGGACTCTTGTGCATTGATGCACAGACACTTTCCCTGGTTTTAGGAGGTTCCTGACAAGTTCGGATAACTCCCTGGCTTTCTCCTCCGGAAGAAACACCTTTTTCTGAACCGTGTCCAGAATCATTCCCAGGAACAGCAGACGTGTTGTCGGGGTCAATTGAGATTTTGGAAAATTCAGAATCCACCCGTGCTGTTGCAGCACTACTTGGGTTAGTGCTACTACGTCCCCCAGCTGTTTCCTGGACCTTGCCCTTATCAGGAGATCGTCCAAGTAAGGGATAATTAATACGCCTTTTCTTCGCAGAAGAAACATCATTTCGGCCATTACCTTGGTAAAGACCCGAGGTGCCGTGGACAATCCAAACGGCAGCGTCTGAAACTGATAATGACAGTTTTGCACCACGAACCTGAGGTACCCTTGATGTGAAGGGCAAATTGGGACATGCAGGTAAGCATCCTTGATGTCCAGGGACACCATAAAGTCCCCTTCTTCCAGATTCGCTATCACTGCTCTGAGTGACTCCATCTTGAACTTGAATTTTTGTATGTACAGGTTCAAAGATTTCAGATTTAGAATAGGTCTTACCGAGCCGTCCGGCTTCGGTACCACAAATAGTGTGGAATAATACCCCTTTCCCTGTTGTAGGAGGGGTACCTTGACTATCACCTGCTGAGAATACAGCTTGTGAATGGCTTCCAATACCGTCGCCCTGTCTGAGGGAGACGTTGGCAGAGCAGACTTTAGGAACCGGCGAGGGGGAGACTTCTCGAATTCCAACCTGTAACCCTGAGATACTATCTGCAGGATCCAGGGGTCCACCTGTGAGTGAGCCCACTGTGCGCTGAAATTCTTGAGTCGACCCCCCACCGCCCCTGAGTCCGCTTGTAAAGCCCCAACGTCATGCTGAAGGCTTTGCAGAAGCCGGGGAGGGCTTCTGCTCCTGGGAAGAAGCTGCTTGGTGCACTCTCTTACCCTTTCCTTTGCCTCGGGGCAAATATGACTGTCCTTTCGCCCGCTTGTTCCTATAGGAACGAAAGGACTGCGGCTGAAAAGACGGTGTCTTTTTCTGTTGGGAGGGGACCTGAGGTAAAAAGGTGGATTTCCCGGCTGTTGCCGTGGCCACCAAATCCGATAGACCGACCCCAAATAATTCCTCCCCCTTATACGGCAATACTTCCATATGCCGTTTGGAATCCGCATCACCTGACCATTGTCGCGTCCATAAACTTCTTCTGGCAGATATGGACATCGCACTTACTCTCGATGCCAGAGTGCAAATATCCCTCTGAGCATCTCGCATATAAAGAAAAGCATCCTTTAATTGCTCTAAAGTCAATAAAATACTGTCCCTATCTAGGGTATCAATATTTTCAGTCAGGGAATCCGACCAAAACACCCCAGCACTGCACATCCATGCAGAGGCGATGGCTGGTCGCAGTATAACACCAGTATGAGTGTATATACTTTTCAGGGTAGTTTCCAGCCTCCTATCCGCTGGATCCTTGAGGGCGGCCGTTTCAGGAGACGGTAACGCCACTTGTTTTGATAAGCGTGTGAGCGCCTTATCCACCCTAGGGGGTGTTTCCCAGCGCGCCCTAACCTCTGGCGGGAAAGGATATAATGCCAATAACTTCTTTGAAATTAGCAGTTTTCTATCGGGGTTAACCCACGCTTCATCACACACTTCATTCAATTCGTCTGATTCAGGAAAAACTACAGGTAGTTTTTTCAGACCCCACATAATACCCCTCTTTGTGGTACATGCAGTATCAGAGATATGCAAAGCCTCCTTCATTGCCGTGATCATATAACGTGTGGCCCTACTGGAAAATACGTTTGTTTCTTCACCGTCGACACTAGATTCGGTGTCCGTGTCTGGGTCTGTGTCGACCGACTGAGGTAAAGGGCGTTTTACAGCCCCTGACGGTATCTGAGACGCCTGTACAGGTACTAACTGGTTTGCCGGCCGTCTCATGTCATCAACTGATTTTTGTAATGTGCTGACATTATCACGTAATTCCATAAACAAAGCCATCCATTCCGGTGTCGACTCCCTAGGGGGTGACATCACCATTACCGGCAATTGCTCCGCCTCCACACCAACATCGTCCTCATACATGTCGACACACACGTACCGAGACACAGCAGACACACAGGGAATGCTCTTATCGAAGACAGGACCCCACTAGCCCTTTGGGGAGACAGAGGGAGAGTTTGCCAGCACACACCCAAGCGCTATAAATATATAGGAACAACCCTATAGAAGTGTTGTCTCCCTTATAGCAGCTTAATATATATAAAAAACGCCAAAAAAAGTGCCCCCCCCTCTCTGTTTTACCCTGTTTCTGTAGTGCAGTGCAGGGGAGAGTCCTGGGAGCCTTCCTCGCAGCGGAGCTGAGCAGGAAAATGGCGCTGTGTGCTGAGGAGATAGGCCCCGCCCCCTATTTCGGCAGGCTCTTCTCCGGTGTTTGTGAGACCTGGCAGGGGTTAAATACATCCATATAGCCCCAGGGGCTATATGTGATGTATTTTTTAGCCAGAACAAGGTATTCTCATTGCTGCCCAGGGCGCCCCCCACAGCGCCCTGCACCCTCCGTGACCGCTGGTGTGAAGTGTGTGACAACAATGGCGCACAGCTGCAGTGCTGTGCGCTACCTCATGAAGACTGAAAAGTCTTCTGCCGCCGGTTTCTGGACCTCTTCACTTTTCGGCATCTGCAAGGGGGTCGGCGGCGCGGCTCCGGGACCGGACTCCATGGCTGGGCCTGTGTTCGATCCCTCTGGAGCTAATGGTGTCCAGTAGCCTAAGAAGCCAATCCATCCTGCACGCAGGTGAGTTCACTTCTTCTCCCCTAAGTCCCTCGTTGCAGTGAGCCTGTTGCCAGCAGGACTCACTGTAAAATAAAAAACCTAAAAACTTTTTCTAAGCAGCTCTTTAGGAGAGCCACCTAGATTGCACCCTGCTCGGACGGGCACAAAAACCTAACTGAGGCTTGGAGGAGGGTCATAGGGGGAGGAGCCAGTGCACATCACCTGATCCTAAAGCTTTATTTTTGTGCCCTCTCTCCTGCGGAGCCGCTAATCCCCATGGTCCTGACGGAGTCCCAGCATCCACTAGGACGTCAGAGAAAAAGATGTTTTGCACATCACAGAGGAACCCCCTGTCGCTGACAAGAGGGTACATATGTACAAGGGAAAGAAGCCTGAGGTAACCTTTCCCCCCTCACACGAGCTGAACGAGTTATGTGAAAAAGCTTGGGAATCTCCAGATAAAAGACTGCAGATTTCCAAAAGGATTCTTATGGCGTATCCTTTCCCATCAACGGATAGGTTACGATGGGAATCCTCCCCTAGGGTGGACAAAGCATTAACACGCTTATCCAAGAAGGTAGCCCTCCCGTCCCAGGATACGGCTACCCTCAAAGAGTGTGCTGACCGCAAACAGGAGATTACCCTGAAGTCCATTTATACACATTCAGGTACCTTACTCAGACCGGCAATTGCGTCGGCCTGGGTGTGTAGTGCTGTAGCGGCATGGACAAATACCTTATCTGAGGGGATGGATAGCCTAGACAAGGATACTATTTTATTGACCCTGGGGCATATAAGAGATGCTGTCCTATATATGTGTGTATGCAAACTACAGGTGGTGCTGCAGGGCCCACACCCTTTTACTTGTCTTGTAGAGCAGCTCTGAAGCTGTTACAGTGCCCAGCTGCTGCAAGAAATCAGCTTGAATGCTTCAGGGGCTTGGGCATGGCCAACATGAGCCCCACACCGAAGGAGGGTGGGGGTGTTTAATGCAAACTTGGGGTTATCCAAGCGCCGCAAAAGGCCGCCATGCCCTGCATGCCCCTTTTCTCTTTTCATATACAGATGAGGGTTCCAGCCAACTTTGGCCCACTGCTTGGATGACATCACCGTATGCAAATCCGTCTGCTGCAGACCTTCCCCCAGGAATGCTTGCAATAGTTGTTGCATATGGTTTAATGTCTGAGGGTGCTTCAGTATTAGGCAGCCTTCTGCCCTCCCATGTTCATCTGAAAAGATGTGGTCTCCCTGCAGTTGTTGTCCCCAGACGAGAGTTCCCTTGTGCTTCCTCAGTTAAATCTCCTTAACTTGACGGGGGTGTGCCCGAGCAGCCGCCCTCCCCAGCCCTATCCCAACACATACTTATCTTGCATATGAGATCTCTTGATCATGAAGATAGTTCTCACAGGTTGAGGTTCATCCTGGCCCCGCTCCCCGCTGGAGATCGCTGATGGGGACAGCAGCGGGGCTTCAGCAGAAGGGTGAGTATGTGTGGCCAGAGACCTCCCTTCCCATGTGCAGGCCTGCAGAGTCTGCCGCGCAGGATGGGGCATGTGGCACTCTTTCTCCCAGGGGCTCTTCCAGATGTAGCTCCTCAGCAGTATTTTTCCCGGGCTGCGCGGCGCTCTCCCCGACTGGCATCCGCCCTGGAACACTGCCTTCCTCAACGCAACATCAGCAGGGGGCCCTGGCCTCATCACCATCCCAGGTCTTTCTCATGTATGTATCATGTATGTGTGTGTGATATATGTATGAATCATATATGTTTGTGATATATATATATATATTCCATAGACAAAAAACCTTACGGTTTCACATGTCCCATTAAGGCTTCTTAGACATGATCGAAATTTCAGAAACCTGTTGTAACTCTTCCACTCAAACTCCAAAAAGCAATGAAATTCCGATCATTAAGGCTGACGCCTTAATGGACGTGTTCCTTGCGCAATACAGATATGGTATGCCATCACAGCCTGTGGGTAAGTGCAGATTCAGCACTCTCACAGAGTGAGATTGCTGTCACTCACACAATGGTGGAGCTGCTAATTCACAGATTTGTGTGCTCATTGGAATACACACATGCAGTCTATGCAACTGAAGGTCTGAGCAGTTTTGTGGTGCTCCCATCCCACACAGTGCCCACAACCATCCCATTCAGTCAACACAACAAAGCCACCTTGTTACAACATCCTTCTAACTCCATACATCCATCTCACTTAGTATACACATTTAGCTCCCTCAAACATCTTGGTTAATTGCTAAACTATAAAACCCCATCTACAGTCTATGCATCTACACTTACTTCCCCTATACACCCCCATGCTGCCCGGTCTTCCCCAATCCCTACTGCTGTGTTCTCCCATCTGTGCTAGTCTGTACTAACTTATCTGTACCATCTGTCTTTCCCCACCTGTGCATTGTCTGTACCACCGTTTCCTTCTCTCTGTGCTGCTCAGTGTTTCCTTCTTCAACGTCACTCTGCCTCCTCCAGTACATGGCACACTGTCTTCTCTCCCATCTGCACCAGTTTTCTACCCATCCATGCCAGTGTTTTAAACCCATCTGCACCATTTCCCCCATCTGCACCGCTCTGTCTCCCTTCCCATACTTGCTGCTTAATCTACCCCCTATCCACACCACTCTTACCCTATTCATGTAGCTGACATCCTGAAGGTAAATTTAGTGGATCCTGCGCTCTTGGCAGGGGGATAACCGCCACAGCCCACCCCCCAGTGGTCCGGAAATGCCTCCGTTGTGCAGACCATGCCCTGCCAATGGCATTCTAACGCTGTTTGCACGCCCCCCTCCTTCCCCGCAACCACCTCTGCCTATCAATCAGGCAGGGTGATAGCATCTCACTGGGCTCCTGGGGTACGCACGCGCAGTGCGGCCATTGCACGTGCGCACCTCACAAACTAATTCAGACTGCAATCGCTGCTGCTGCTGCGGTCTGAATTACCCCCTGTGTTTCTCTGTCCCCCCCATTAGTGCTGCTTAGTGTTCCCTCTATCCACACACTTCTGTTCCCCCATCCACACCGCTCTCCTCCCTCCAATCAACAACACTCTTACCTCATCTGAGCAGCTTTGTCTTCCGCTCAGACCTTCAGTTGCATAGACTGCATGTGTGTATTCCAATGAGCACACAAATCTGTGAATTAGCAGCTCCACCATTGTGTGAGTGACAGCAATCTCACTCTGTGAGAGTGCTGAATCTGCACTTACCCACAGGCTGTGATGGCATACCATATCTGTATTGCGCAAGGAACACGTCCATTAAGGCGTCAGCCTTAATGATCGGAATTTCATTGCTTTTTGGAGTTTGAGTGGAAGAGTTACAACAGGCTTCTGAAATTTCGATCATGTCTAAGAAGCCTTAATGGGACATGTGAAACCGTAAGGTTTTTTGTCTATGGAATTTCATCGCTTTTTTTAAATTTATTTTTTTTATTCAGAAATGTAAAATTTCACTGTAAGAAAATACATTTGATTTTTTAAATGTTTAATGAAAATGTTCGTATAACATCACTGTTCTGTGCAAAATTATTTTATTAACCAAACCAAATTGTTTAAGGTCCGTACACACTTAACGATTTAATGAGCGACGTCGCTCATTTTATCGTTAAGTGTGTATGCAGCCAGCGACAAACGATGCGCGGCCCCGCGGGTCGGCAACAATCTTCGCTGTCGGTAGGGCATGCAGGAAGGATGTGGACTGTCGTCCACGACCTTCATGCAGGGCTGGCGGGGGCGTGACGTCACTGAGCGATATGAGCGGTCATATCGCTCAGTGTGTACAGTCGGCCGCCGGCCGGCCCGGGAGGGGAAACATTAGACGATGTAGCTCACAGAGCGACATCGTTTAATGTGTACGGGCCTTTAGACTTTGGTCAAAATATTTTGCTGCCTTTGCAGCTGATGCAGGGAGGGGGGTAGGCGGCAGCAGCCTGTAACTGAGGCTGGAGGTACGCGTGAAATGCATTGCTTGTACGTGTGAGTGCGTGGTGTCAGGTGCTGCGCGTGTATATGTGTGTGTGTGTCAGGTGCTGCGCGTGTATATGTGTGTCAGCTCCTGTGTGTATGTGTGTGTCAGGTGCTGCGTGTATATATGAGTGTGTCTGATGGTGCGTGTGTATGCGTCAGCTGCCGCACGTGTGTGTGTGTGTGTGTCAGGTGTTGCGGGTGTATATGTGTGTGAGTATCAGGTGCTCCACGTGTGTACAAGTGTATGTCTGGTGCTGTGCATGAATACGTATGTCTGTGTCAGGTGATGCGCGTGTACATGAGTGTGCGTCAGGTGATGCGCGTGTACGTGAGTGTGCATTAGGTGCTGCGCGTGTACATGAGTGTGCGTCAGGTGCTGCGTGTGTACATGAGTGTGCGTCAGGTGCTGCGCATGTACATGTGTGTGCGTCAGGTGCTGCGCGTGTACATGTGTGTGCCTCAGGTGCTGCACGTGTCTATGTGTGTGTGAGTAAGGCACTGCGTGTGTATGTGTGTGTCTGATGGTGTGCGTGTATATGTATGTGTCAGGTGCTGCGTGTATATGCATGTGTCAGGTGCTGCGTGTATATGCATGTGTCAGGTGCTGCATGTATATGCATGTGTCAGGTGCTGCGTGTATATGCATGTGTCAGGTGCTGCGTGTATATGCATGTGTCAGGTGCTGCATGTTTATTTTATTGTGTCTGATGCTACGTGTGTGTGTGTCAGGTGCCGCACGTGTATGTGTGTGTGTCAGGTGTTGCGCGTGTATGTGTGGGTCAGGTGCTGCATGTTTATTTTATTGTGTCTGATGCTACGTGTGTGTGTGTCAGGTGCCGCACGTGTATGTGTGTGTGTCAGGTGTTGCGCGTGTATGTGTGTGTCAGGTGCCGTTCCCCTTCTTCCCATCCCAGCTCTCTCTGTAGAATACAGCTCTGCACCCAGAGAGAGGGAAAGACTAGGGGGCTGATCACTGCACTGCTCACTTTTTGGTCATGAGTTCGGCCTCCTGTTTCTTCCAGTGCTGTGTTCCTGCAGCCTAGCCCTCCCTGTTGTGCCAGAGAATCAGCCCTTCCTTCCCCTGACAGAGAGAGAAAGCCCGAGGCAGAGACACTCTTCCCGTAGCTGGCCTACCCCCAGTACTTCAGCACTGGCCATGCGGCAGTCAACAAAGGAGACCAGCAGGGGGTTCTGGCAGCATCAGCTGTGGCCGCAGCTGGATCGGGGAGGCCTGCAGTGTCTGAGGTGGGCAACACTTCCTCCGCCGCTGTCACCTTCCCCTGCCGGAGAGAAAGCCAGAGACATACCCTTCCCGCAGCTGGGATACCCCTAGTACCTCAGCGCTGGACAGGCAGAAGTCTATGGAGGGGACCGGCAGGGGTTTCGGGCCGCAGCAGTAGCAGCGGCCGCAGTCAGATCAGGGAGGCCTGCAGGGTCAGAACTGGGCAGCACTTCCACCAACACTGTCACCTCTGTGCTGGGCATGTACACCAGTCCGTACGGACGGAGGTGTCCACAACAGGCAGCAGTATAATGAGTCAGACAAACTCATTACACGCTGCCCACTGCTGCGCCGCATGCCCTCGATGGAGGAAGCCTAGATGCGGTCCCCAGCGGCAGCGAGGGAGAAGGGTGATCACATCACCCTTCAACCCGGCACCTCACAATCAGCTGGGGATCTGCAGTAGCTTCATCTCTCTCTTCCTCTCCCTCTCTGACAGCACAGCAGCCCCTCTGGGTCCCATGTAGCTCTGCCCCCCTGCTCACAGTTCACTCGGCCTCTCCTGATTAAAAAGAAAATAAGAGCCTGACCTGCTGCTCAGATGCGAGGAGGGGACGGGCGGTAGGTCCTCTGTGAGTACACTACACAGTCAAAATTAACTCTGACTCCTCACAACAGTGTGGACTGCAGGCGACGTCAGATGCCAATTTGGGTGTGCTTGCCGCACTACCTGCCCATCAAGCCCAACGTGGCATTTTGTATTAGGAACCCTATAACAGCATTCCGACATCCCTCCCTATACACTGCCGCTCTCATACATCCGTACACCGCCACTCTCATACATCCGCACACTGCCGCTCTCACACAACTGTACACTGTTGCTCTCATACATCCATACACTGCCGCTCTCATACATCCGTACAACCCCGCTCTCATACATCCGTACAACCCCGCTCTCATACATCCGTACAACCCCGCACTCTTACAGCCGCACTCTTACAGCCGTACTCTTACAGCCGTACTCTTACAGCCGCACACTGCCGCACTCTTACAGCAGCACACCGCCGCACGCATACAGCCGCACACCATCGCACTCATACAGCCGCACACCGACGCAGTTATACAGCCGTACATTGCCGCTCTCATACATCCGCACACTGCCGCTCTCATACATCCGCACACTGCCGCTCACATCTATACATACATAGCCTCCATACATCTACACATCCAATCCCCACGCAAGGGAACACTGAAATCACTATCACTTTTCCCCGGGGTGTGACCACAGCCAGCCACTACTCCGGCCACCTTCTTGTGACACCAAAATGCATCTTACCTATCATCAGGGTGGTGCTGCTGCTGGGGGCAGGTTGCTGCCTCAGTCTCCTAGTTGGTGCTGCGATTGGAGGGGGTACTGCTTCCCTGTGCTGCCACTGTCTCCCGGATCATCGTGCCGCTGGCTGAATTGCAGCTTGACGCTACTGCTGCCGGGAGTAACAGCTTCCTGACTGTTGTTGCTGGTGGCTGCCTACTGCTCATTGCCGCCGGAACACTGACCGGCTCGGTAGTGATGCTGGCGGAGGAGTAGTGGCGGTGGGGTGGTGCCTGCTCCCTTCCCTCGAGCATGCCGCAGTGTAAAAAAAAAAATAATAGAGAGCATACCAGGGTGAGTCTGTATGGATCACAGTGATTACACGGGGCACAGCATAAGGACACCTTGCTGTGAGGGGCTCTGCCCACACAGATTGCTGCACCCTCTCTGATGTCAGCCGCTGCCCTCTCGTTCTCTGGGCGGCCAGTTCCAGTGTGAGGTAGGAGAGGAAGAGAACACACAGGTGTTAGGCGCCGTGGTCCGCGATGTCCTCGCGGCCCGGCGCCTAGCAACTAGGGACGCCGAGCGTGCTAGCCGCCGGCTCCCTAGCAACGCTAGGACGCCGGGCGCGCTGAGCCGCCTGGACCCTAGCAACGGGGACGCCACGGATGGACTGCGCTCCCCTTGCAGGGTCAATCAAGTGAACTACACACACACACTTGTCTTCTGGTCGTGCAGCAAGGCAGCTGCACGGCATTGTGCTAATCAGGCTCTGAACTTCTGATTGAAGGACTCCCTGCTAAATACCTTCCCAGTGCTTCACACAGACGCCGGTAATAGCTTCCTGCATGCTGCTTTGGTTTGCTGACGTCTGTTCCAGTTCTGCTGTGTCCGGTCATTCCTGTCCTCAGAGTTCCTGAATCTTAGTGTTGTCATCTCTTCCCAAGGAGTCTTCCAGTCCTCATTTACCCGCAACAGTCGCTAGAGGATCTCGTGTGGTTTTCGTGAGTGGCAGCTCTGCCGCGTGCTGCGGCCTAGGCCGCTTTATTTTGTATTCTGTGTTGGTGCATTTGCGGAGGTTTACGCTCCCACACTCCTCTCCGGAACTCGCCGGTGCCGGGTAGAAGAGTGGACAAGTGGGTATTTTGGTTGTCCTTTTCCCTGGCGGTTTTCCGCACATACTCTAGTTTAAAGTTAGTTTTGAGCCCCTGGCTTTGTTGTTTAGTAGAGGGCCCCTTGTTATCACCCTGTCTCGGATTTCTCTTTGTCTCCCATTAAGACCTGAGGGGGCATCGGAGTTGGGCAGACGTTTTCCGCCCTTCAAACGCGGCTGCCATGGGCCCAAGCAACCATAGTCTCGCAAGAGATTTCTGACAGCACGGGCGAGACAACGGAGATAGGGCGCCAGGGGCTATTCCCGTTCCCACTCCCTTTCCAAGCATTACGTTCCAGTACTCAGGTCCTTGCTATAAGATATCCCCAGACCAGAGTATTGGAATCATAACAGGAGAGCAGCCCTGATATATAACAGAGGTGGAAGTTCTATAGGCAGCAGAGACGGAGACCAGCCAGCCAGTCTCCCAGTGCCCTGATCACTACACGCCGCCAGCACAGCATTACAGGAGGGTCCTATAGTGCTGCCCTGAGCTAACAGGTGTGTGTACCAGTGTGCTGCGCCCTGGTGTCTCTGAGAGGGGTGAGGTCACTGCGCCGCTTTAGTATATGGCTTTTCCTTAGTACTGTAAGTTACAGCCCTGCACTAGTAGTGGCAACTCTGCCTTATGTGAACCTGTGAGGTTATTTTCCTATTTACAGAATAACCGGGGAGAAGGCGGCCATATTGCGGCTCTCAAGAGAAGGCACTCTAGTACACCCCCTGCTGGCGGCCACTGCGCAGGCGCAACAAATTGAAATGCCCGATCTCTATAATGGGGCATATTTCTCTTAATTAAAAAAAACCTGTAACTTTCTGAAAAACCACAACCCCAAAAGGCACTTCACAGGGACATGCTCTATCTAATAAAACAAACCCCAAGTCATATATATATATATATATATATATATATATATAATAAGATTTTACTCACCGGTAAATCTATTTCTCGTAGTCCGTAGTGGATGCTGGGACTCCGTAAGGACCATGGGGAATAGCGGCTCCGCAGGAGACTTGGCACAACTAAAGAGAGCTTTAGGACTACCTGGTGTGCACTGGCTCCTCCCCCTATGACCCTCCTCCAGACCTCAGTTAGGATACTGTGCCCGGAAGAGCTGACACTAAGGAAGGATTTTGAATCCCGGGTAAGACTCATACCAGCCACACCAATCACACCGTACAACTCGTGATATTATACCCAGTTAACAGTATGACAACAACGGAGCCTCTGCACAGATGGCTCTCAACAATAACCCTTTTGTTAACAATAACTATGTACAAGTACTTGGGATGGGCGCCCAGCATCCACTACGGACTACGAGAAATAGATTTACCGGTGAGTAAAATCTTATTTTCTCTGACGTCCTAAGTGGATGCTGGGACTCCGTAAGGACCATGGGGATTATATCAAAGCTCCCAAACGGGAGGGAGAGTGCGGATGACTCTGCAGCACCGAATGAGCGAACTCTAGGTCCTCCTCAGCCAGGGTGTCAAACTTGTAAAATCTTGCAAATGTGTTTGACCCCGACCAAGTAGCAGCTCGGCAAAGTTGTAAAGCAGAGACCCCTCGGGCAGCCGCCCAAGAAGAGCCCACCTTCCTCGTGGAATGGGCTTTTACTGATCTAGAATGCGGCAGTCCCGCCGCAGAATGACAGTCCTGTACCACAAATCTGAGGTACTCCTGGTGAGGAGAGTAAATGGGGACAGGCAGGTAAGCATCCTTGATGTCCAGTGATACCATGTAATCCCCTTCCTCCAGGCTTGAGATAACCGCCCTGAGCGATTCCATCTTGAACTTGAACCGTTTTATATACGTGTTCAAAGATTTAAAATTTAAAATGGGTCTCACCGAACCGTCCGGTTTCGGTACCACAAACATTGTGGAATAGTAACCCCTTCCTTGTTGAAGGAGGGGTACCTTGACTATCACCTGCTGCAAATACAGCTTGTGAATTTGCCTCCATCACAGCCTCCCTGTCCAAGGGAGATGTTGGCAAGGCAGATTTTAGGAAACGGCGAGGGGGAGACGTCTCGAATTCCAGCTTGAATCCCTGAGACACTACTTGTAGAATCCAGGGATCCACCTGTGAGCAAGCCCACTGATTGCTGAAGCACTTGAGACGGGCCCCCACCGCACCTGGCTCCACCAGTGGAGCCCCAGCGTCATGCTGTGGACTTAGCGGAAGCGGGGGAGGACTTTTGTTCCTGGGAACTGGCTGTATATATATATATATATATATGCACACACACTCATGTATATACATGTATACACAAATACACGTATGTACATGTTTATGTATGTATAATACACTGAGTACATTATATTTATGAATTAATTGCTTCCCGATTCTGCAGCAGCATCATCAGCACCATCAGTGTTACTCACAGTCACTTCACACTGACTGCTGCACAACACATCACTTAATTTCCGGGCCGCCCGCCACCTGGTGAAGAGACATGGGAGATGAAGGACCAGCAGTGCCACGTTGAGCGGAAGTATTGTGAATTAGTTACCCACACACTCCTTGTGACACCTGCTCCCCGTCTGCCCTCCCACCCGCCGCCTGCCATCCGGAACCCGCACTGACAAGTAAGTCTCAGCAGAATGTGTCTGCCGGCGGCTCCCAGTCCCCCCTAGAGGAACACTGCCAGTGGTGTGGCAGCCGCGGCACACTAGGACTGAGAGACCGCAGCGGGAGGAAAGCACGGGTGGGCGGGAGGAGAGCATAGGCGGACATCACCACGTCACATTGCAAGGTGACACCAGTCCCCCCAGTGAGGCCGCCGACGAATGCACTCAGCATAGTATTAGCAGCAGGCAGAGGGGGGGCGGGCGCAGCGGTGGTGGGAGGTACGGAAATGAGCTACAGGCTAGGCTCCACCGATCACACACTCAGCGATCACTGTGCCACAGCAAGCGTGGCGTGCAGCGGTGCTGGACATTAGGGAGTGCCTGTGCGCACCAGGCACCCCCTGTACGCACGCCTATGCGCTACCACCCCCCATATGCCACACTACATCACTATGCTATAGCCCTCCCATATGCTGCACTTCATAGTTACACTATACCCCCCATACAACATACTACATCACCACACTACACTACTCACAATAAAATGAAAACATCCCAGTTCCTCATTCTTAATGAGCTCACGTGAGTTCTCTCCCCAACGGAGCTCCAGACCAAGTAACAATGAAGACACCAGCAGCGTGTAGGGGGCAAGCCTGGTCCACTTGTCAGGAGAGAGCAGTCACTGGAGGGTAAGAAGGGGGCGGGGCCTAGTCCTACAGACGGGAGAGAGCACAGACAGGAGAGAGCAAGGTACAGGGGTAGAAGGGGACGGCTGATGTGAAGAAGGGGGCGGGGCCTATTCTTGCATCCTTTCAAAATTCGACTTTTTAAAATTCGACATTTGACAAATTCGACTTTTCTGCAATGGTACAAATGCGGCAATTCAACAAAAGTATATTCAATTGAAGTTTGTAAATTCGACAACAGTGCTTTTAAACAGTAAATTCGTCATTTTCAATCCGCCACACTTTGCAGGCGGAATCTAATAAAAAATAATATTTTTTTGGGGTAATAGCATATCTATTTATATTAGAAGGGATTAGGTACTTGGTTTGTCTTTTTTGGAGGCACAAGTATTATTTATATATTTTTTAAAAGATTATTATTATTATTTTTTTTTTTAAATGGAATGTGAAAAACCCGGAAAAGAAAAATTGCGTGGGGTCCCCCCTCCAAAGCATAACCAGCCTCGGGCTCTTCGAGCCGGTCCTGGTTCTAAAAATCCGGGGGAAAAACGGACAGGGGATCCCCCGTATTTTTAAAACCAGCTCCGGGCTCTGCGCCTGGTGCTGGTGCAAAAAATACGGGGGACAAAAAGAGTAGGGTCCCCCATTATTTTTACACCAGCATCGGGCTCCACTAGCTGGACAGATAATGCCACAGCCGGGGGTCACTTTTATACAGTGCCCTGCGGCCGTGGCATTAAATATCCAACTAGTCACCCCTGGCCGGGGTACCCTGGGGGAGTGGGGACCCCTTCAATCAAGGGGTCCCCCCCCAGCCACCCAAGGGCCAGGGGTGAAGCCCGAGGCTGTCCCCCCCATCCAAGGGCTGCTGATGGGAGGCTGATAGCCTTGAGAAAATTGAAAGAATATTGTTTTTTCCAGTAGTACTACAAGTCCCAGCAAGCCTCCCCCGCAATCTGGTACTTTGAGAACCACAAGTACCAGCATGCGGGAGAAAAACGGGCCCGCTGGTACCTGTAGTTCTACTGGGGAAAAAATACCCAAATAAAAACAGGACACAGACACCGTGAAAGTATAACTTTATTTCACACCTGCCGACACACACATACTTACCTATGTTGACACGAAGCAGTCGGTCCTCTTCTCCAAGTAGAATCCACGGGTACCTGAAAATAAAAGATAATTATACTCACCTGATCCAGGTTCCAGATTAACTCCACGTACTTGGCAAAACAACAAACCGAACACCCGGACCAGACGGACTGAAAGGGGTCCCATGTTTACACATGGGACCCCTTTCCACGAATGCAGACATCCGAATCTCGCGGGAATCCGACAGCGGGATGATGACGTTCGGGCGCGCTCGGGTTAGCCGAGCAAGGCGGGAAGGTTCGAACCTGCCTCGGACCCATGTAAAATGGGTGAAGTTCGGGGGGTCCGGATTCCGACGAACCGAACCCACTCATCACTAGTATGTACGTGTGTGTCAGGTGCCGTGCGCGTACGTACGTGTGTGTCAGGTGTCGTGCGTGTACGTGTGTGTGTGTGTGTGTGTGTGTGTGTGTGTCAGGTGGCGCGTACCTACATGTGTGTATGTCAGGTGCTTTGCATGTGTGTACGTACACGCGTGTATGTGTCAGGTGCCGCGCGTGTACGTGTGTGTGTGTGTGCCAGGAGCCACGCGTGTACATGCGTGAGGGTATCAGGAGCCGCGCGTATACGTACATACGTGTAGGTTTCAGGTGCCGCGCGTATACATACGTGTGTGTGTCAGGAGCCGAGCACGTACGTACATGTGTGTGTGTCAGGAGCAACGCGCGTGTGTGTCAGGAGCCACACGTGTGCATACGTGTGTGTGTCAGGTGCCACACATGTACGTACGTACGTACGTACGTACGTACGTACGAACGTACGAACGTACGTACGTACGTACGTGTGTGTGTGTGTGTGTCAGGTGCCGCGCGTGTACGTGTGTGTGTCAAGTGCCGTGTGTGTACGTACGTATGTGTGTGCCTGGAGCCGCGCGTGTACATACATGTGTGTGTGTGTGTGTCTCAGGTGCTGTACGTGTATGTGTGTGTCTCAGGTGCTGCACATGTATATGTGTGTATTTCAGGTGCTGCATTTGTATGCGTCAGCTGCCACGTGGGTGTCAGGTGTTGAGCGTGTATGTGTTTGTGTCAGCTGTCGCATCTGTATGTGTGTGACTGTCAGGTGCTGCGCGTGTATGTGTGTGTCAGGTGCTGTTCATGTATGTGTGAGTGGCAGGTGCTGCGTGTGTATACGAGTGTGTGTGAGGTGCTGCGAGTGTATGTGTGTGTTAGGTGCTCTGAGTGTATATGATTGTGTGTCAGGTGCTGTGCGTGTGTGCGTTAAATGCCACATGTATATATGTGTGTGTGTGTGTGTGTCAGGTGCTGCATGTTTGTATGTGTGTGTGTGTGTGTGTCAGGTGCTGCATGTCTGTATGTGTGTGTGTGTCAGGCGCTGCATGTCTGTGTGTGTGTGTGTGTGTGTGTGTGTGTCAGGTGCTGCATGTCTGTATATGTGTGTGGGTGTGTCAGGTGATGCATGTCTGTGTGTGTGGGTGTGTCAGGTGATGCATGTGTGTGTGTGTGGGTGTGTCAGGTGCTGCATGTCTGTGTGTGTGTGTGGGTGTGTGTGTCTGTCAGGTGCTGCATGTGTGTGTCAGGTGCTGCATGTCTGCGTGTGTGTGTGTCAGGCGCTGTATGTCTGCGTGTGTGTGTCAGGCGCTGCATATCTGTGTCAGGTGCTGTGTGTGTGTGTGTGTGTGTGCGTGTCTGTCAGGCGCTGCGTGTCTGCGCGTGTGTCCGGCGCTGCGTGTCTGCGCGTGTGTCAGGCGCTGCGTGTCTGCGTGTGTCAGGCGCTGCGTGTCTGCGTGTGTGTCAGGCGCTGCATGTCTGCGTGTGTCAGGCGCTGCGTGTCTGCGTGTGTGTCAGGCGCTGCGTGTCTGCGTGTGTGTCAGGCGCTGCGTGTGTGTCAGGCGCTGCGTGTGTGTCAGGCGCTGCGTGTCTGCGTGTGTGTCAGGCGCTGCGTGTGTGTCAGGCGCTGCATGTCTGCGTGTGTGTCAGGCGCTGCGTGTCTGCGTGTGTGTCAGGCGCTGCGTGTGTGTCAGGCGCTGCGTGTGTGTCAGGCGCTGCGTGTCTGCGTGTGTGTCAGGCGCTGCGTGTCTGCGTGTGTGTCAGGCGCTGCGTGTCTGCGTGTGTGTCAGGCGCTGCGTGTCTGCGTGTGTGTCAGGCGCTGCGTGTCTGCGTGTGTGTCAGGCGCTGCGTGTCTGCGTGTTTGTGTGTCAGGTGCTGCGTGTGTGTGTCAGGTGCTGCGTGTGTGTGTGTCAGGTGCTGCGTGTCTGCGTGTGTGTCAGGTGCTGCGTGTGAGTATGTCAGGTGCTGCGTGTGTCAGGAGCATGTGAGTGTCAGGTGCGTGCGTGTGTCAGGCGCTGCGTGTGTCAGGCGCTGCGTGTGTCAGGTGCTGCATGTGCGTGTGTGTCAGGCGCTGCCTGTGCGTCAGGCGCTGCGTGTCTGTGTGTGTCAGGCGCTGCGTGTGTGCCAGGCGCTGCCTGTGCGTGTGTGCCAGGCGCTGCCTGTGCGTGTGTGCCAGGCGCTGCCTGTGCGTGTGTGTCAGGCGCCGCGTGTCTGTCAGGCGCCGCGTGTGCGTCAGGCGCCGCGTGTCTATGTGCGTCAGGCGCCGCGTGTGAGTGTGTGCGTGTGTGTCAGGTCCGTGTGAGTGTCAGGTGCTGCGTCTGTGTGTGCGTGTGTCAGGTGCTGCGTGTGTGTCAGGTGCTGCGTGTGAGTGTATGCGCGTGTGTCAGGTCCGTGTTAGTGTCAGGTGCTGTGTGTGTGTGTGTCAGGTGCTGTGCGTGTGTGTCAGGTGCTGTGTGTGTGTGTGTGTGTGTGTGTGTCAGGTGCTGTGTGTGTGGGTGTGTGTCAGGTGCTGCATATGCGTATGCGTGTCAGGCGTTGCATGTCTGTGTGTGTCAGGCGCTGCGTGTCTGGGGGGGGTGGCCGGACACACAGCAGAGAGGGGGGGGGGGTGGCTGGACACACAGCAGAGAGGGGAGGGTGACCGGACACACGGCAGGGAGGGGAGGGGGTAGGGGGTGGCCGAACACAGCAGGAAGAGGGGGGAGTTGCCGAACACACAGCAGGGGAGGGGAGGGGATGGTGGCCAGACAAACAGCAGGGGAGGGGAGGGGGGGGAGGGTAGGCCGGACACACAGCAGGTGAGGGGGGTGGGGGGTGGCTGGACACACAGCAGGGAGGGGGGGTAGGCAGGACACACAGCAGGGGAGGGGAGGGTAGCCGGACAAACAGCAGGGAGGGGGGGGGGGTAGGCAGGACACACAGCAGGGGAGGGGGGGTGGCTGGACACACAGCAGGTGAGGGGGGGGGGCTGGACACACAGCAGGTGAGGGGGGGGGGCTAGACACACAGCAGGTGAGGGGGGGGGGGGCTGGACACACAGCAGGTGAGGGGGGGGGCTGGACACACAGCAGGTGAGGGGGGGGCTGGACACACAGCAGGTGAGGGGGGGGGCTGGACACACAGCAGGTGAGGGGGGGGGCTGGACACACAGCAGGTGAGGGGGGGGGGCTGGACACACAGCAGGTGAGGGGGGGGGCTGGACACACAGCAGGTGAGGGGGGGGGGGGGCTGGACACACAGCAGGTGAGGGGGGGGGGGCTGGACACACAGCAGGTGAGGGGGGGGGGGGGCTGGACACACAGCAGGTGAGGGGGGGGGCTGGACACACAGCAAGTGAGGGGGGGGGGGGCTGGACACACAGCAGGTGAGGGGGGGGGCTGGACACGCAGCAGGTGAGGGGGGGGGGCTGGACACGCAGCAGGTGAGGGGGGGGGGGTAGGCCGGACACACAGCAGGGGAGGGGAGGGTGGCCGGACACACAGCAGGGGAGGGGAGGGTGGCCGGACACACAGCAGGGGAGGGGAGGGTGGCCGGACACACAGCAGGGGAGGGGAGGGTGGCCGGACAAACAGCAGGGGAGGGGAGGGTGGCCGGACAAACAGCAGGGAGGGGGGGGGGGGGCTGGACACACAGCAGGGGAGGAGGGGGGGGCTGGACACACAGCAGGTGAGGGGGGGGGCTGGACACACAGCAGGTGAGGGGGGGTAGGCCGGACACACAGCAGGGAGGGGGGGGGGGTAGGCCGCCGGACACACAGCAGGGGAGGGGAGGGTGGCCGGACAAACAGCAGGGAGGAGGGGGTAGGCCGGACACACAGCAGGTGAGGGGGGGGGTGGCTGGACACACAGCAGGTGAGGGGGGGGGTCTGGACACACAGCAGGGAGGGGGGGGGGTAGGCCGGACAAACAGCAGGGAGGGGGGGGTAGGCCGGACACACAGCAGGGAGGGGGGGGGGGCTGGACACACAGCAGGGGGGGGGTAGGCCAGACGCACAGCAGGTGAGGGGGGTGGTGGCTGGACACACAGCAGGGAGGGGGGGGTAGGCCGGACACACAGCAGGTGAGGGGGGGTGCTGGACACACAGCAGGTGAGGGGGGGGCTGGACACACAGCAGGTGAGGGGGGGGTAGGCCGGACACACAGCAGGTGAGGGGGCTGGACACACAGCAGGGAGGGAAGGGGGTAGGGGGGTGGCCTTATTATAATAACCGTGTGGGGGAGGAGTCTGCGGCGGTGGGTGAATGAGATGTGGGGGCAGGCTGCTAAGGGTGCAGGGGAGGAGGGGAAGGGAGGGGAAGGGAGCCGGATGGATCTGAATGTGAGCCGCACGTAAGGGACCATACTGATCCTCCCCACCTCAGCCCGCTGGTGCTGCTGCTGCTGCCTGATTTCTTCCGTGCAGCACAGCTGTCTTCTCCGGCTGCCGCTCCCGCACCCGCTTCAGGTGTGGGGGTACCACACCGCTCAGTAGGCAAGCGCTGTCAGTCAGGAGTCAGCGCTGCACCGGATGTCTCTTCTGGATGTCCTCTGACTTTCTCCTGCGGCGCAACTCCAGCTATTCCTCCCGCTGCGGCTCCCACTTCGGGTAAGGGGACCATATTGCTCAGTAGTGAGCACTTTCGGTAAGCCTGCGGCTGCTATGCCGCTACCCCTCTCCTCCACAGTCCTAATGGGTCGCTGCAGTCTGTAAGGGACCGCAGGTGCACACACCCAGGAACCGCTGGCTCTCCTCCCGCCGCCAGCAGCTACTTTTATAACCTCAGCCTGCACGAGACCCCTTCCCTCACTCACTCTCGCTCTCCTGGCGGCCACTGCGCAGCCGCAACAAATTGAAAAGCCCTATCTCTATAATGGGGCATATTTCTCTTAATTAAAAAAACCCTATAACTTTCTGAAAAACCACAACCCCAAAAGGCACTACACTGGGGCATACTCTATCTAGTAAAACAAACCCCAAGTCTTAATTCGTCCTCTATCCGGAGTTATGCCTTCCCAAAAAATATCTAATTCACTCTATAGGAAAACGGTGTCAAAAAGCCACAAAGGAAGTCACAGAAAAAAACTGACAGTTGGAACTTTAGGTTACTCCCAATTCCTCATTTTTTATTATTTTGCCCTGAAATTTGGCATGCAGCGCCGGGTGACGATTCTACACGCCCATGCCAAATTTCAGCTCAGTACGTCCAATCAGTTTTGAGGTGTAGCCCCTCAAACACCATGCCCCCATCTCAGAAGTTCCCTATGGGAAAATTCCGTTTGTTCGATTCAGCCTTAATATAAGGGCACGACCGTGCCCTTATAATATGTATCTATCTATCTATCTATCTATCTATCTATCTATCTATCGTATGTGTGTGTATATATACATCTATACATACATGCGCTAACACCTGGACATACACTGATGTACCCACACCTAATATCCATACATACACGCCCTGACACCTGGACATACACCAACATTCCCACACCTGCATCTATACATACACATGCTGACACCTGGACATACACCAACATACAAGCACCTGCATCTATATATACACGCGCTGACAAATGGACATACACCGACGTACCCACACTTGCATCTATACATACATGCACTGACATCTGGACATACAAGCACCTGCATCTATACATACACGCGCTGACACCTGAACCTACACTGACCTTCCCACACCTGCATCTATACATACACATTCTGACACCTGGACATACACAGACGTACCCACACCTGCATCTATACATACACGCGTTGACACCTGGACGTACACTGACGTACACACACCTACATCTATATATGCATGGATGCAAATGTGGGTACGTCTGTATACGTCCAGGTGTTAGCATGTGTATGTATAGATGTTAGGTGTGGGTACATCAGTGTATGTCCAGGTGTCAGCACATGTATGTATAGATTCACATGTGGGTAAGCCGGTGTACGTCCACGTGTCAGCATGTGTAGGTATAGATGCAGGTGTGGGTACGTTGGTGTACGTTTAGGGGTCAGCGTGTTAATGTATAGATGTTGGTGTGTGTATGTCAGTGTACGTACAGATATAGGTGTGTGTGTATGTATGTATGTATGTATGTATATGTATAGAGGAAGGTGTGATACATACATATCTACAGCCACACCACACTGTATATGCCCAATATCACCTGATCTTAGGCCTGGTTTGTTCTTGGATGTGAGACCACCTGGGAATACCAGGTGCTGTAGGTAGTTTTATACTACCAACACCGTTCTCTTGATGCATTCTATTTTGAAACTTATTCATTGATGTAGAAGTTAGAAACAGCAAAAATCATCTACAGCCGCATCACACTGGATATGTCCAATCCAGTGGCGTAACTAGAAATTTTTCTCCCCCAAGCCAAAAAATTCTTCGGCGCCCCCCCCCCCCCCCCCCTTCATGCTCCATAATTGGGAGCAAGAAAGGGATAAATATGCGCGCGCCTAAGGCGCGCGCATCAAAAAAGGGGCGTGGTTTTGTTGGAGTGGGCGTGGTTTCGCATAAAGGGGCGTGGCATTGCAGGAAAAGACTACCTTATACCCCAGTTTTGCAACCTGCACGCCCATACGTTGGCCACCACAGGAAAGAAAAATAATCCTGATTCATGCCCCTTACATTATTTGTCATTTTTCCTCCTTATAGTAATGCCCAGTATACATTATGCCACATACTGCAATGGCCCTTAGACATTATGCCGCACACAATAATGCACGACACAATATGCACACACTGTAATGCCCCCGACACATTATGCCACACACCGTAATGTCTGTGACACATTATGCCACACACCGTAATGCCTGTGACACATTATGACAGGAATCGCAATGCCCGTTATACATTATGCTACACACTGCAATGCCCCTGATACATTATAGCACATACAATGTCTGTGACACATTATGACACACACCGCAATGTCCGTGATACATTATGCCACACACTGCAATGCCCGATACATTATAGCACATACAATGCCTGTGACACATTATGCCACACACTGCAATGACCTTGAGACATTATACCACAATGCCCGTGATATAGTATACCATACACCGTAATGCCTGTGACACATACCGCAATGCCCTGCCCGTTATACCCTATGCCACACATCGCAATGCCCGTTATGTATTATGCCACACTGCAATGACCCTGAGACATTATACCACATACCACAATGCCCGTGATATAGTATACCACACACCGTAATGCCTGACACATTATGACACACACCGCAATGTCCGTGATACATTATGCCACACACTGCAATGACCCTGAGACATTATACCACATATCACAATGCCCGCGATATAGTATACCATACACCGTAATGCCTGCGACACATTATGACACACACCGCAATGTCCGTGATACATTATGCCACACACCGTAATGCCCATTACACATTAAGTCCTACAGTAAGGCTTCTAATTACTTTTCAATTACCTGCTCGTTGTCAGGGGTTTCATGCACTGGGTGTCATGCTCGTTGCCAGGGGTTTCATGCTCTTGGTTCCATGCACGGTGCCAGGGGTTTTCATGCTCAGGGTGTCATGCTCGTTGCCAGGGGTTTCATGCACTGGGTGTCATGCTCGTTGCCAGGTGTTTCATGCACTGGGTGTCATGCTCGTTGCCAGATGTTTCATGCACTGGGTGTCATGCTCGTTGCTAGGAGGTAGTCCTTGTTGCTAGGGCTGTGCTCCAAGTGCCACATATGTCCCCAGTGCCAGATATTCCCCCACGGTGCCAGGTACTTACATGCCCCAGTGCCAAATATAGTCGTCCCCCCCATGTGCCAGGTACACATATGCCCCCAGTGCCAGATATTCCCCCCCAGTGCCATATATGCCCCCAGTGCCAGATATTCCCCCCAGTGCCATATATGCCCCCCGTGCCATATATGCCCCCAGTGCCAGATACCCCCCCCAGTGCCATATATGCCCCCAGTGCCAGATATTCCCCCCCAGTGCCATATATGCCCCAGTGCCAGATATCCCCCCCAGTGCCAGATATGCCCCCAGTGCCAGATATTCCCCCCAGTGCCAGAAATGCCCCAGTGCCAGATATTCCTCCCTCCCCCCCCCGTGCCATATATGCCCCCAGTGCCAGATATTTACCCCCCCCCCCCCCGCCGTCGCTTTTTGGAGGGACACGGAGGGCACAGCTCGTCTCTCCTGTGTCCCTCCTGCTGCATCATCTCCGGCGGCCGCGGGTCTAATAGGGGGAAGTGCCGGTTCATGAGCCAATTAGAGCTCACGGATGGCACTTCCCCCTATTAGACCCGCGGCCGCCGGAGATGATGCAGCAGGAGGGACACAGGGAGGCGCGCTGTGTGCCCTCCGTGTCCCTCCAAAAAGCGGCGGAGGGAAGGAGACTGCAGACTGACATGCGGACGCTCGTCCGCATGTCAGTCTGCTGTAAATCAGTGGCGCCCCCGCAGCCCCTCGCCCCCAAGCCACCGCGAGGACTGCGGGGGCAGTAGTTACGCCACTGGTCCAATCTCATCTGATGATGGAAGCTAAGCAGTGTTGTGCCTGGTTTGTTTTTGGATTTCAAGTCCTGCCTTCTGGTTTGGCCACGGCACCTCGGATATTCACCAAGGTCATGGCCGTGATGACGACCCTTCACCATCAGAGAATCAGGATCCTGCCAAATCTGGACGACTTGCTGATCCTGGTGAACTCCCAAGAGGTTCTCCACAGTTATCTGGAACTGGCGGTCCAATTCCTAAAAGTCCACGGGTGGCTCATCAACTGAAAAAAGTCCTCGCTGGTCCCTGCTCGGAACATTGTGCACCTAGGGGCACTGCTGGACACACACAGCCAACAATTGTTTCTGTCTCCAGAGAAAGTCCTGAAAATTCAGGACAGTATCGTCCTCTCTCGCCCAAGAGTGTTGATACACACGGCGATGCAAGTACTAGACCTCATGGTGTCGGCTTTCGATATGGTAGAGTACGCTCAATTTCATTACCGCCCTCTGCAGAGGTTAATCCTCTCCAAGTGGGACGGCCTGCCTCATCGGATGATGTCTCAAATGATCTCCTTGACTCCGGAGGTTCGTCTGACACTGAGCTGGTGCCTACAGGACCAACAGTTGAGCAGGGGCCATCCCTTCTGGATCTCCAACTGTGTCCTCCTGACAATGGATGCCAGTCTTTTGGGCTGGGCCATGGTGTTGGAGCAACACTTTCTCCAGGGTCGGTGGACCAGGGAGGAATCTCTCCTCCTGATATACATTCTGGAATTGCAGGCAGTGTTCAATTAATTGACACTGGCCCTGCCTCTAGTACAGAACAGGCCTGTTCAAGTACAATCTGACAACGCCACCACGGTAGTGTACACAAATCATCAAGGCGGCACTCGAAACTGCATGGCAAAGCTGGAAGTATCAAAAATCCTCCGTTGGGTAGAAAGTCATCTGACAGCAATATCGGCAGTGTTCATTCCCGGAGTCCTCAACTAGGAAGCGGATTTCCTCAGTCGTCAGGACGTTCACGCTGGAGAGTGGAGAGGCCGCAGCAGAAATGTCTGCACTGGTGTCAGTAGGTGACTGAGGCAGGAATGACTGGGAGATAGTGGGTGACTGAAGCATGTATGAGTGGGAGATAGTGGGTGACTGAGGCCGGGGTGACTGGGAGATAGTGGGTGACAGGGAGATAGTGGGTTACTGAGGGAGGGGTGATAGGAAGGGGTTGGGTAAGTATGGGAAGAAAGTGGGTGACAGGTATAATAAATGACTAAGGCAGGGGTTATAGGGAGATAGTTGATGACTGTGGCAGGGGTGACAGGGACAGTAAGAGACTGAGGCAGGGGTGACAGGGATAGTGGCTGACTGAGGCAGGGGTGACTGGGAGATAGTGGGTGACTGAGGCAGGGTTGACAGGGATAGTGGGTGACTGAAGCAGGGGTGATAGGGTGACAGTGGGTGACTAAAGCAGGGGTGACTGGTATAGTGGGTGACTGAGGCAGGGATCGCAGATATAGTGGTTGACTGAGGCAGCGGTGACTGGGAGATAGTGGGTAACTGAGGCAGGGGTGACAGGGAAAGTGTGTGACTCAGGCAGGGGTGATAGGGAGATAGTGGGCTGCATATCTCTGCCTCACTGCAGCAGCACATTCCTGCTTCAATGACAGCAGCACATCCCTACCTCACTTATAGCAGCACATCCCTGCCTCGCTGACAGCAGCACATCCCTGCCTCGCTGACAGCAGCACATCCCTGCCTCGCTGACAGCAGCACATCCCTGCTTCGCTGACAGCAGCACATCCCTGCTTCGCTGACAGCAGCACATCCCTGCCTCGCTGACAGCAGCACATCCCTGTCTCGCTGACAGCAGCACAGCACTGCTTCGCTGACAGCAGCACATCACTGCTTCACTACCAGCAGCACATCCCTGCCTCACTGGCAGCAGCACATCCCTGCCTTACTGACAGCTGTATATAGGGCCTAATTCAGACCTGATCCCTGCTGTGCATATTCACACAACAGGAGATCAGGTCTGAAGTGCGTGTGTGCTGGTGCCGCAGTGCACCGGCACATGCCAGAGATGCGATCAGCATCTCTGCCCAGTGAGCGCCTCTGCCTGATTGACAGGCAGAGGCGGTCACTGGGCAGGAGGAGTCGGGCCAGCGGCGTTGTGCCGCCATTTTGGGGGCACAGTCAGGACAACGCAGACATGACCGGACCGTATGGGGGCGGGCCGTGACGGCTGCGTGACCCGGACAGCAACGGGCCTTATTTACTAAAATCTCAGATAAATTTTATGGCATTTATGTGCAGTCTAGTTTGCACAGTTGATAGAGTGTTGATCTTGCACTATCAATGTAAGCCTCACATAGGTTTGATACACATGTAAGTTTGTTTTTATTTTACTACATTGTGGTTTGTGGCTCTATACCATGTAATGCATGTCTTTTAACAGTAGTCAAGTCTTCCAATGTGCTTGTTAGTGAAACCCAATAGATAGCTTTATTTTATTTTGTTTCTTCAAATATTGAATGCATATGTCTTATAACTTTTTTTTTTTCAATATACAGGTTGAGTATCTGTATATACATTTTTATTATAAGATTTTCAATGACACAAGTACATCCAAGTTGCAGATTATAGATTGTGAAGGACAAATCAACCATATAAACAATTTAAATTGCATGCAGGTAGTAGAATATCAAACTCCTTGGATGAGAGTTGGTCGTAATAAACTAGGATAGATAAGAATAAAGTAGAAAATAAGATTTTAAACCTACCGGTAAATCTTTTTCTCGTAGTCCGTAGAGGATGCTGGGGACTCCGTAAGGACCATGGGGATAGACGGGCTCCACAGGAGACATGGGCACTTTAAGAAAGACTTTAGTTCTGGGTGTGCACTGGCTCCTCCCTCTATGCCACAGTTAGAGAAACTGTGCCCAGAGGAGACGGACAGTATGAGGAAAGGATTTTGTTAATCCAGGGCAAGATTCATACCAGCCACACCAATCACACCGTATAACTTGTGATAAACTACCCAGTTATCAGTATGAAAAAACAACATAGCATCAGTGCAGGACCGATGCAACTATAACATAACCCTTATTGAAGCAATAACTATATACAAGAAGTAGTCCGCACTTGGGACGGGCGCCCAGCATCCTCTACGGACTACGAGAAAAAGATTTACCAGTAGGTTTAAAATCTTATTTTCTCTAACGTCCTAGAGGATGCTGGGGACTCCGTAAGGACCATGGGGATTATACCAATGCTCCAAAACGGGCGGGAGAGTGCGGATGACTCTGCAGCACCGATTGAGCAAACATGAGTTCCTCCTCAGCCAGGGTATCAAACTTATAGTATTTTGCAAAAGTGTGTGAACCCGACCAAGTAGCAGCTTGACACAGCTGTAGTGCCGAGACCCCTCGGGCAGCCGCCCAAGAAGAGCCCACTTTCCTCATGGAATGGGCCTTGACCGATTTCAGTAACTGCAATCCAGCCATAGAATGCGCTTGCTGAATCGTGTTACAAATCCGGCGAGCAATAGCCTGCTTTGAAGCAGGGGCACCAATCTTGTTGGTTGCATACAGGACAAACAGCGCTTCAGTTTTCCTGACTCTAGCCGTCCTGGCCACGTAAATTTTCAAAGCCCTAACCACATCAAGTAACTCGGAATCCTCCAAGTCACGCGTAGCCACAGGCACCACAATAGGTTGGTTCATATGAAAAGATGAGACCACTTTTGGTAGGAATTGAGGACGGGTCTGCAATTCCGCTCTATCCACATGGAATACCAAATATGGGCTTTTATGTGACAAAGCCGCTAATTCCGACACTCGCCTAGCCGAAGCCAAGGCTAATAACATGACCACCTTCCATGTGAGATATTTTAACTTCACTGTTTTAAGTGGTTCAAACCAGTGTAATTTTAGAAAACTTAACACCACGTTAAGGTCCCAAGGTGCCACCGGAGGCACAAAAGGAGGCTGAATATGCAGCACTCCTTTTACAAAAGTCTGAACTTCTGGAAGAGAAGCCAATTCTTTTTGAAAGAAAATGGATAAGGCCGAAATCTGGACCTTAATAGAGCCTAATTTTAGGCCCAAATTCACTCCAGTTTGTAGGAAGTGAAGGAAACGGCCCGGATGGAATTCTTCCGTAGGAGCATTCCTGGCCTCACACCAAGAAACATAATTTCGCCATATACGGTGTAATGTTTTAACGTTACATCCTTCCTAGCCTTTATCAGCGTAGGGATGACCTCAACCGGAATTCTAGGATCCGGCATTCAACCGCCATGCCGTCAAACGCAGCCGCGGTAAGTCTTGGAACAGACAGGGCCCCTGATGCAACAGGTCCTGTCTTAGAGGGAGAGGCCACAGATCTTCTGTGAGCATTTCCTGCAGATCCGGATACCAGGTCCTCCGTGGCCAATCTGGAACAATGAGGATTGTTCTCACTCCTCTTTGTCTTATTATCCTCAACACCTTGGGTATGAGAGGAAGAGGAGGAAATACATAGACCGACCGGAACACCCACGGTGTCACTAGGGCGTCTACAGCTACTGCCTGAGGGTCTCTTGACCTTGCGCAATACCTCTGTAGCTTTTTGTTGAGCCGGGACGGCATCATGTCTATCTGTGGCAGTTCCCACCGACTTGTAATCTGTGCAAAGACTTCCTGATGAAGTCCCCACTCTCCCGGATGTAGGTCGTGTCTGCTGAGGATGTCTGCTTCCCAGTTGTCCACTCCCGGAATGAACACTGCTGACAGTGCGCTTGCGTGATTCTCCACCCAGCGAAGAATTCTGGTGGCTTGTGCCATCGCCACTCTGCTTCTTGTGCCGCCTTGGCGGTTTACATGAGCCACTGCGGTGACGTTGTCTGACTGGATCAGAACCGGTTGGTCGCAAAGTAAGGTCTCCGCTTGACGTAGGGCATTGTATATGGCCCTTAGTTCCAGGATGTTGATGTGAAGACAAGTCTCTTGACTTGACCAAAGACCTTGGAAATTTCTTCCCTGTGCGACTGCTCCCCAACCTTGGAGGCTTGCGTCTGTGGTCACCAGGATCCAGCCCTGAATGCTGAATCTGCGTCCCTCGAGAAGGTGAGCACTCTGCAGCCACCACAAGAGTGATACCCTGACCCTGGGGGACAGGGTGATCAACCAATGCATCTGTAAATGTGACCCGGACCACTTGTCCAGTAGGTCCCATTGGAAAGTCCTCGCATGGAACCTGCCGAATGGAATGGCCTCGTATGATGCCACCATCTTTCCCAGGACTCGAGTGCAGTGATGCACTGACACCTGTTTTGGTTTCAATAGGTTCCTGACAAGAGTCATGAGTTCCTGGGCCTTTTCTATCAGGAGATAAACCCTCTTCTGGTCTGTGTCCAGAATCATGCCCAAGAAAGACAGACGAGTAGTAGGAATCAACTGCGACTTCGGGATATTGAGAATCCAGCCGTGTTGCTGTAACACTTTCAGTGAAAGTGATACGCTGTTCAGCAACTGCTCTCTTGATCTCGCTTTTATGAGATCGCCCAAGTACGGGATAATTGTGACACCTTGCTTGCACAGGAGCACCATCATTTCCGCCATTACCTTGGTGAAAATTCTCAGGGCCATGGAGAGACCAAACAGCAACGTCTGAAATTGGCAATGACAGTCCTGTACCGCAAATCTGAGTTACGCCTGATGAGGTGGATAAATGGGGACATGAAGGTATGCATCCTGTACACAAATGCAGACAACAGGTGTCAAGCCGTGTGTTGCCTTTGTCAAGCTGTAATAAGTAGGGATAAGGACGTTAACCACCTCGGAACATCCTCCCTTATATGTCACCTGCAGCGCATTCATCATAAGTCAGTGACAAGTTCAAAAACTTTGGATGACAGCGGAAGCAGTCCACTAACCACTAAATCCCTTCCTCTTGTAACCAAGCTCCTGCAAACCACACCACCAACTCCCTCAGTGTCAATTTCCTCCTTAGACAGGAGAGCCAATAGTCCTTCAGGCCATGTCACTGGCAAGTCTGACGAGTCCTCTCCTGCCTGGGATTCCTCCGATGCATCCTTGAGTGTAACGCCTACTGCTGCTGGCGCTGCTGTTGTTGCTGCTGGGAGTCGATCGTCATCCCAGAGGGGAAGTCGGAAGACCACTTGTACTTCTTCCAGTAAGCAATTGACTGTCCAACAGTCCTTTGCGAGGAAGATGAAATATCACAGCAGTCATCCTGCTGCAAAGCGGATAACTCAGGTCTGGGTGGTGAGAAACGTGGTTCCGGTATCCATCGTTAATTTAGAGGCAACTAGAGACTTGATTGAGGTACTGTGTCCCCGGTACCAAATACCCTCTAGGTTCCATTTCTCTAGGCAGGCGATACCGAAAATGTACACAGACCTCAGAAAAAGAGTCACCAGTGTCCTAAAAAATGCAGTTGTACCCAATGTCCACTTGTCTGTGGTTAAGTGGAGCAGGGCAGACTCAGGACTATATGACTGTGACAGCCCACTGGGTAGATGTATTGCCTCCCGCAGCACGAACAGCAGCGGCGGCACCAGTAGCAGCATCTCGCAATTGCCAACTCGTTCCTAGGCAGGCTACGCTTTGTATCACCGCTTTCCATAAGAGGCACACAGCTGACAACCTCTTACGGAAACTGAGGAACATCATCGCAGAATGGCTTACCCCAATTGAACTCTCCTGGGGATTTGTGACATCGGACAACGCCACCAATATTGTGCGTGCATTACATCTGGGCAAATTCCAGCACGTCCCATGTTTTGCACATACATTGAACTTGGTGGTGCAGAATTATTTAAAAAACGACAGGGGCGTGCAAGAGATGCTGTCGGTGGCCCGAAGAATTGCGGGCCACTTTCTGCCTTCAGCCACCGCATGCCGAAGACTGGAGCACCACCAAACATTCCTGAACCTGCCCTGCCATCATCTGAAGCAAGAGGTGGTAACGAGGTGGAATTCAACCCTCTATATGCTTCAGAGGATGGAGGAGCAGCAAAAGGCCATTCAAGCCTATACATCTGCCCACGATATAGGCAAAGGAGGGGGAATGCACCTGACTCAAGCGCAGTGGAGAATGATTTCAACGTTGTGCAAGGTTCTGCAACCCTTTGAAATTTCCACACGTGAAGTCAGTTCAGACACTGCCAGCCTGAGTCAGGTCATTCCCCTCATCAGGCTTTTGCAGAAGAAGCTGGAGACATTGAAGGAGGAGCTAAAACAGAGCGATTCAACTAGGCATGTGGGACTTGTGGATGGAGCCCTTAATTTGCTTAACCAGGATTCAATCTGTTGAAATCAGAGCACTACATTTTGGCCGCCGTGCTCGATCCTAGATTTAAAACCTACATTGTATCTCTCTTTCCGGCAGACACAAGTCTGCAGAGGTTCAAAGACCTGCTGGTGAGAAAATTGTCAAGTCAAGCGGAACGTGACCCGTCAACAGCTCCTCCTTCACATTCTCCCGCAACTGGGGGTGCGAGGAAAAGGCTAAGAATTCCGAGCCCACCCGCTGGCGGTGATGCAGGGCAGTCTGGAGTGAGTGCTGACATCTGGTCCGGACTGAAGGACCTGGCAACGATTACTGACATGTCGTCTACTGTCACTGCATATGATTCTGTCACCTTTGAAAGAATGGTGGAGAAAAAGAGGCAATTTGGAGGCACAAACTGGCTTTATTCTACCTAAGTTGCCCTCCCTCCAGTGTGTACTCCGAAAGAGTGTTTAGTGCGGCCGCTCACCTTGTCAGCAATCGGCGTACAAGGTTACTTCCAGAAAATGTGGAGAAGATGATGATCATCAAAATTAATTATAATCAATTCCTCCGTGGAGACATTCACCAGCAATTGCCTCCAGAAAGTACACAGGGATCTGAGATGGTGGATTCCAGTGGGGACGAATTAATAATCTGTGAGGAGGGGGATGTACACAGTGAAAGGGGTGAGGAATCGGAGGATGATGAGGTGGACATCTTGCCTCTGTAGAGCCAGTTTGTGCAAGGAGAGATTGATTGATTCTTTTTTGGTGGGGGCCCAAACCAACCAGTCATTTCAGTCAGTCGTGTGGCAGACCCTGTCGCTGAAATGATGGGTTCGTCAATGTTTTTCTTTTCAATCTAAGCCCCTGCAGTTTTCTGTAAGCATCTGCTTCGCTATGATGATCAACAAGTCACAAGGGAAAACACTCAGGGCTGGAGGCGTAGATCTTAGGACCAGCTGCTACAAGCATGGCAGAGGTGTCACTATCACTGGTGACACCCAGAGAGGCGGCGAGGGAGATTGTAATGCAGTGCGCGCAGATAAGCAGCGTAATGGTAAAAAGGAGGCATGGTCTCATAGGTAGGGGCGTGGCCTGAATCACCATTTTGTTGCTGCGGGTATCCCGGGGGTTGGGGGCTGTACCCGGGGACTAGTGTGTGAGTGGTGCTGGCTCCTGCACAGTGACAGAAACTGGGTGTTGCACGTAATGTCACAGTGAAACACCCATATTCTGTCACTGAAGAAGAGCCGGCACTTTGGTGTCACCCCACTTGGCGGGTGACACTCGGGTGTGTGCCGCAACCCCGTTGTGATGCCACTGACCCATGGGAAGCTTTACGTGGCTTACCCATGTGTTAGTAGCCCCAAGCATCTTTTGTGTTAGTCCCTGAAGAAAAACTTCAAATATTGTTTACAATTTTGTAATCAATGGCCTAATTCAGTAAGGATTGCAAATTCTGCTAAGTAACAGAATTTGCAATCCTTTGGTTCGCATGCTGGGGCCACCCATCACAGGGCATGGCCACCCAGCATGCCGCCTCCCTTCTTGACCACGCTGAAATTGCAGTCTCAGTGCAGTTCAGCGTGATCATAAAAAATGGATTAGCCTCCTGTTGGTGCAGACTGTACGTGTGCGCAGGAAGCCGCCACCATTTTTGTGATCGCAACGGCTGCATGTGATGTCATGCAGCCGCTCTGACCACGCCTCCTGTTTCTCCGTTGAAGCCCTGCCCCCGCACCGCTCCATCTCCGACTTTGAAATGGAGTGTTGCTGACCCCCCCGCACCGATTGACAGTCACAGAAAATGCAGGCGCATGCGTATGCTCTTAGCAATTTTTGCAGTTGGATTGCTTATTGTGATTGTCTGTTTAATGTGAAAACAAATGTGTGTGTTTTTTTCAACCTGGAAGCCCAACATCGATTAAGATCGATCTTAAATAGACCCAACATCGATTAAGATGCATCCATATAGCCCAGGAGCTATATGTGATGTATTTTTTGCCATGTAAGGTATTTCTGTCGTGTTTTATTGCGTCTCAGGGCGCCCCCCCCAGCGCCCTGCACCCTCAGTGACCGGAGTATGAAGTGTGCTGAGAGCAATGGCGCACAGCTGCAGTGCTGTGCGCTACCTTATTGAAGACAGGAACGTCTTCTGCCGACGATTTTTCCGGACCTCTTCGCTCTTCTGGCTCTGTAAGGGGGCCGGCGGCGCGGCTCCGGGACCCATCCAGGCTGGACCTGTGATCGTCCCTATGGAGCTAATGTCCAGTAGCCAAGAAGCCCAATCCACTCTGCACGCAGGTGAGTTCGCTTCTTCTCCCCTTAGTCCCTCGATGCAGTGAGCCTGTTGCCAGCAGGTCTCACTGAAAATAACAAACCTAAACTAAAACTTTCACTAAGAAGCTCAGGAGAGCCCCTAGTGTGCACCCTTCTCGTCGGGCACAGAAATCTAACTGAGGCTTGGAGGAGAGTCATAGGGGGAGGAGCCAGTGCACACCAGCTAGTCCTAAAGCTTTCTTTAGATGTGCCCAGTCTCCTGCGGAGCCGCTATTCCCCATGGTCCTTACGGAGTCCCCAGCATCCACTTAGGACGTTAGAGAAAATAAGGATAAAGTGGACTACAGAAACTGATGCTCTAAACAAAGGAGAGAGAGAGAGAGAGAAAAGCACAAGGGAAAGTGGGCAATCGGAACACCACAGAGAGAGGAGAGATAGAAATGCCTGAAAAAGTAAAGGGGGTTGGGTATGGCATCCGGCGCTCGGGATTCCAGCAGTCACATGATACCTAATCCTAATCCTAACCCTCTGGGGGGGGTGGCGGATAGGGCTAACCCTCAGGGGGTGGCAGCTAGGACTACCCCCCCCCCCCACCTCCTAGTGCCTTCCCTAACACCCCCTCCCCCGGTCCTAACCCTCCCTCCAATACTCGCCTTCGGGATGTTGGCTGTCTGTGTGCCGGCACCAGTCTCCCAAGTGGTGTCAGGATTCCAACATCGGTCAAATGACCGCCGGTATACCGTCTGCCGGGATGGTAAATGTATCCTGAGGACAGGTAGTGAGTGTGGAGGGATAGGTGGTTCAGTAAAATGTAACAGCTCAAACTGCGATCATTCACTGATAAATTGATTTATAGCTCTCCCTTTTTAACCATTGCAGTCATAAAAGCAATGTTTTTTAAACTTTTAAATAAAGCTTGTTAGCATCCCCAGCACACTGTATATGCTGGGAGATGTAGTTCTCAAAATGAAAACATTTAATTACTGTATGAACTCTAATTCCCCAACTGAAACCTCTCACAAACACACACTCCTAAATCTAGTACACACACACACACACATTTCCCCAGTACTGACAACTCTCATCACTTCCACACACTGACAACTCCCTCCTGCTCCTCTCCCCACTGACACTGACAGCTCCCTCACAGTCACACACATCCTCCACCCCCCACACACACACTGATAGCACACATGCACAAATCCCCCCCTCCTCGACACTAACTGTCACGGACTGCTTGGGCAGCAGGGGGCAGGCTCTGACTTGAAGTGCTGAAATTCAACAGCTCTCTCGAACTTGCAAGGCATGGCTGTGCAGCTGTCTCCAGCCATCTCCTTGCCCACTGTGTAATTTGTGGCGTTCTCTGATGTTCCCCGCTCTGCCTCTACAACCGGCACATAATGTACAGCAGTGGTGACTCCTGAGTATGGGCCTGGAGAACTCCGCCTACCGGGGGGTAGGGATTAATAATTTCAAAGGGGCAGAGCTAGGAGTGAAGCAGTGGACAGCAGTTGAGGGGCGTTTCAAACTGTAACAGGGTTGGGACAATTTCAGTATCCTTCCCTCACCGTCTAATTGGTCAGTCCCACGCTGATTGCCATAGCGCCCTTTTGAGACTGCAGAACTCTATCCCTTAGCCACGGTTGGCACAGCTGGATGGTGCCCCTGGCAAGTGCCATCCTGGCCAAGGGGTAGATACGCCCCTGAGGGTCAGGGCCAGCAACAGAAATCTCGGGGCCCAGTACACTGATATCTCTGGGGCCCCCTCAACCCCCCCTTAACTTGGCAGAGGGATCTTTAAAAAAAAATGGAGCCTTTGACTCGGACCGTCAGTGAGGCCGGCAGGTGGTTTTCATACTGGGCTATCCAGCTCTTCGGTGGCGGTGGCAGGGACATTCAGAAAAGGGCCAGCACAGCAACATGCATAATAATGGCAATACAGTATGGACCACAGGGACTGGACAAAGTGATGGGGTAAAAGGAGGGGGGAGGGTTTAGTTGGCCTGTTAATTGTTTTCCTGCTTAAATTGAGCAGTTGGTGGATACACTTTAAAAAGCAATATTGGCACTGTGGCCCCATTATTTCTGTTCTTAATACTTGGAGCCCTGAACAAGTGTCCCCTTTGTCCCCCCTGTCACCGGGCCTGTTCAGGCGTTACCTATGGAGAAGCTGCGACATGACATCCTAGGACACGATACTGCACCATGCATCACCATTATATTTCAGTGTGCCTTGTCAATATTTAAATCTTGTTCTGTGTGACGTGAGTTGTAAATGGTTGAAAATCTCTGTGCTACAGTATCGTCACCATGTAGTTATAACAACACCGCAAAACCACCAAAAGACGTGTTTTGGTAGAGGGACTGCTGGAGGGGCCCATTGGGGCCCCCAGTTTGCTACCCCACCCCAGTATACCTGTGCTGTAGCCAGTGGAAGGGGCACTATCTTCCCGGTGATCTCTTCGGGAAGATGGTGCCGCACATAGAAAGCAAAGACTCTGGCTGCACTCTCCTGCCCTCGCTCTAAGCAAGGTGATCGGGCCACAAAAGGACCCCTGTCGGACCCCGGCCTGTGGGCCACAAAAGGATGCATTGGGGGCGGCATGCGGCCCATGGGTTTGACACCCCTGCCCTAGAGTATCACAATTTGTTTCACGGCACCCCTAGGCCAAAGTTTTTTTTATTGAGAAATTCAGAAAAAAATATAAAATTAAGTAAATTGTGTTTATAGCATGTCATCCTCAGGTTCAGTTATGTTGTGAGGGAATGGTTTTGCCAATTTAATAAAGTATAAATAATTTTAATTGGTCCTGGACCACCAAACTATGCTACCAGTGCAAGAACCCCAGTTTGGAAACTACTGCCATAAAATAAACCTTTTTTGTTTTTTTTAAACTACATGTAATACACCTTAGATCTCAGTTCCTAAAAGGTTTTAAACCTTTGCATACAGTAAACTACACATATTTAAAAATCCTACACCGGGCACAAGTGCTCACGGGCCAATTTCATGGCAGTCTCGGATAGGAGGGCATTGTGGATTCACCAAGGGAATGCTGATGCTGACTCCAAGAAGAAAGGGAGTCTCTTCCCTATGAAGGTGAAGCCTTGTTTGGCGACGGCCTAGTTAATTTGATCTCGGCAGCTCCCGCAGGTAAGTCATCCTTCTTGCCCTATGTTCCCTCTCAACGGATGAAGACGCATCATTATCTGACGCAGTCATTTCGGCCCAATAGATATGCAAGAAGTTAAGATTCCCCTTTCTTTGCAGGTAGAGGAAGGAAAAGAGGGAAGAGGTCTATAGCCTCTTCAAGATCGCAGGAGCAGAGATCGTCCTCTGCTTTTGCCAAATCCACTGCATGACGCTGGGGCTCTCTTGCAGGAGCCCGCACCAGTGGGGGGCACGTCTAAAACTCTTCAGTCAGTTCTGGATTCATTCGGACCTGGACTCGTGGGCTTTACAAATAGTGTCCCAAAGGTACAAACTGGGGTTTCAAGACGTTCCCCCTCACCGATTGTTCAAATCAGCCTTAGTCAGCAGGGAGAAGGTTTTTATTCAAGCCTCTTCGTGGTCCCGAAGCCGGACGGCTCAGTCAGACCAATCTTAAATCCCTTAATTTCTACCTAAAGAAATTCAATTTCAAGATGGAATCTCTCAGGGTAGTGATCTCCAGTCCGGGGGATAAAGGAGATTTCATGGTTTTGGTAGACATAAAGGATGCCTACTTATATGTTCCCATTTAGCCACTGCATCAAGCTACCTGAGGTTTGCAATTCAGGATTGTCATTACCAATTTCAGACGTTGCCGTTTGGTCTGTCCACGGCTCCGAGGATTTTCACCAGGGTGATGGCGGAAATGATGGTTCTCCTTCGCAAGCAAGGAGTCACAATTATCCCGTACTTGGATGATCTCCTGATAAAGGCGAGATCCAGGAACCAGTTGGTGCAAAACATCTACTCTCCCTGACAGTTCTTCAACAACATGGTTGGCTCCTAAACTTGCCAAAATCGCAGTTGGTCCCAATGACGCGGTTGTTGTTTTTGGGAGTGATACTGGACACAGAAGAGGTTTTCTTCTAGTGGAAAGGCTCTGGAGATCCAGAGTCTGGTCAAACAAATTCTGAAACCAGCAAGAGTGTTAATCCATCAATGCATTCAGTTGCTGGGGAAGATGGTTGCGGCCTACGAGGCCATTCAGTTTGGCAGGTTCCATGCCAGAGTGTTCCAGTGGGACCTGTTGGACAAGTGGTCCGGATCCCACCTACACATGCACCGGAGGATAATCCTGTCTTCCAAGACCAGAATCTCACTCCATTGGTGGCTGCACAGCTCTCACCACCTAGAGGGGCGATGGTTCGGGATCCAGGACTGGATCCTAGGGACCACGGATGCAACCCTCTGAGGCTGGAGAGCAGTCACACAGGGGGAAAACATCCAAGGAAGATGGTCAAGTCTTCCTTGGATGTTTTCATCTCCACATAAATGTCTCAGGTTTCCCTTTGTCTCTCATTAAGACCGGGGGGCATCGAAGTTGGGCAGACATAATCCGCCCTTCAAACGCGGCTGCCAAGGACTCAAGAAACCATAGTCTCGCAGGGGATTTCTGACAACACGGGTGAGACAACAGAGTTAGGGCGCCAGGGGCTATTTTCCTGTCCTGCTCCCTTCCCCAGCATTCCGTTCCAGTGCTCCAGTCCTTGCCATAAGATCTTCTCTGACCAGAGTGCTGGAATCATAACATTATTACCGGCCATACCAAAACTTAAAATTAAACGGGGTTTAATTTTTTCTCATTCAGTTTTGTGAGAGTTTATCGGCCTCATGAATCCAACAGGTTTAGGGCCAAATCCTGGTCAGCTCTTAGTCAGCCAGATTCAAGAACTTACTCAGATGGTTCAGGATCTTTCTCTTCGGGTGAAGTCGCAGGAAGATCTTTTGCGAGCTTCCCCAAGGGTAGTCCCTGAACCAAAGATGCATTTGCCTGACCGTTTTTCTGGTGATAGAAAAGAGTTTTTTAATTTTAAAGAATCCTGTAAACTTTATTTTCGTTTAAGACCGACTTCCTCGGGTACTGAATCTCAGCGGATCGGGTTTATTATTTCTTTGCTCCAGGGGGATCCTCAGACCTGGGCATTTGGTTTAAGAGCAGAGGATCCGGCATTGTTGTCAGTTGACGCTTTTTTTGAGTCTTTAGGGCTCTTGTATGATGACCCTGATAGAGAGGCGTCCGCTGAAAGTCAGTTGCGCGCTCTCAGACAGGGTAGAAATCCTGCAGAGGTTTATTGTACAGAGTTTCGCCGTTGGTCGAACGACTGTGGCTGGAATGACCCAGCCCTGCGCAGTCAGTTTCGCCTCGGCTTATCAGAGTCTATAAAAGACAGTCTCCTTCAGTACCCCGCTCCTGAGACTCTCGATAAACTCATGGAGCTTTCTATTAAGATTGATTGTCGTCTCAGAGAGCGGAGGGCTGAAAAAGGAGCACCTTGAAGATGTAGAGGAGACCATGCAGATGGGTCTCTCCCGGCTGTCTCCTGAAGAAAGAGCCAGAAGGCAAAATTCTGGTCTTTGTCTGTACTGTGGGGGTAAGGGACATTTTGCTCGTAATTGTCCGAACAAGTCGGGAAACGCTTTGACCAGGTGAATTGTGAGGGGGTTCACCTAGGTCTGCAGCTTATCTCCTCGAATAACTCCCTTTTAGTCCCAGTTAAAGTTTCCTTTGGCAGCCTCAGTTCTTCGGTGTCGGCTTTTGTTGACAGTGGAGCTGCAGGAAACTTTATGGATTTAACTTGGGCTAAGGCCTTAGGCATTCCTCAGTTACCTTTGGGTAGGTGTGTCACCATGCATGGCTTAGATGGGAGTCCGCTGTCTAATGGGATTATTTCTCTCCGTACACCCCCTGTACTACTTACAGTAGGAGCTCTACATTCCGAGAAAATCGAGTTCTTTCTTACACATTGCCCAGCAGTTCCAGTTGTTCTGGGTCACCCTTGGCTGGCCTTTCATAATCCCACCATTGATTGGCAGTCGGGGGAGATTTCACATTGGGGTACTTTTTGTGATAAGGAATGTATCACGTTTCCAGTCAGAGTAGCAGCTATCATTCCAGAACTCATTCCGGTGGAATACCAGGAGTTTGCTGATGTTTTCTCCAAAGGCAATGCGGACATTCTGCCTCCCCATCGGCCTTATGATTGTGCTATTGAGTTAATTCCTGGTGCCGCATTGCCAAAGGGAAGATTATATGCATTATCCGGGCCAGAAACTGCGGCTATGAATGATTATGTAAAGGAGAGCCTTGAGAAAGGATTTATTAGACCATCAAAATCTCCTTTAAGTGCAGGCTTCTTCTTTGTGGAGAAAAAGGATGGCTCGCTTAGACCTTGCATTGATTTTAGAGCCCTGAATAAGATCTCAGTTAAAAACACCTATCCTTTGCCGTTGATTTCTGTACTCTTTGATCAGTTACGTTCTGCTGTGATTTTTTCTAAAATTGACCTTAGAGGAGCGTACAACCTCATCCGAATTAAATCTGGAGATGAGTGGAAAACGGCCTTCAGTACTCAGTCGGGTCACTACGAATACCTGGTGATGCCGTTCGGCCTGTCCAATGCTCCGGCAGTTTTTCAAGACCTCATTAACGATGTGCTCCGTGACTTCCTAGGGAAATTCGTGGTCGTTTACTTAGACGACATCCTGATTTTTTCTAAATCAATGGAACAACATGTTACCCAGGTGCGTCTGGTTCTTCAAAAGTTATGTGAGAATCATTTATATGCCAAGCTGGAGAAGTGTGAGTTTCATGTCACGGAAGTATCTTTTTTAGGGTACATAATTTCCCCTCAGGGATTTTCCATGGAACCAAAGAAACTCCAGGCCATCCTTAGTTGGGCGCAACCCACCAATTTAAAAGCAATTAAGCGTTTTTTAGGGTTTGCGAATTATTATAGGAGGTTCATTCATTCTTTTTCTGACCTGGTTGCTCCCATTGTAGCTCTGACAAAGAAAGGAGCGGATCCTACCAACTGGTCGCGTGAAGCTGAGTTGTCCTTCCGGGCCTTGAAACAAGCCTTTGTCTCGGCTCCAGTCCTCAGACATCCTAATCCGGAATTGCCCTTTGTGGTGGAGGTTGATGCCTCGGAGGTTGGAGTGGGGGCTATCCTTTCTCAAAAGGATCCGGAGTCTCTGGAGTTACATCCTTGTGCCTTTATGTCCAGGAAATTCTCCTCCGCTGAATCCAACTATGACGTTGGTAATCGGGAGTTACTGGCGGTAAAATGGGCTTTCGAGGAGTGGAGGCATTGGCTGGAGGGAGCAAAACATACTATTTCGGTATTGACTGACCATAAGAACCTGCAATACATTGAATCGGCTAAGCGGCTTAATGCCCGGCAGGCACGTTGGGCATTATTTTTTACGCGTTTCAAATTTATAATCACTTTCAGGCCTGGTTCCAAGAATACTAAGGCTGATGCCCTGTCACATAGCTTTCTTCCGGTTCACAATAACAATCCTGTTACCCCCATACTTCCATCTTCGGTCATCTGGGCGGGCCTCACACAAGATTTATTTACCCAGTTAAAACAGCTTCAACACCAAGCTCCTAGAATTACTCCTGCTGGTCGTCTTTACGTCCCTGAGTTTTTGAGAGTTACTGTTTTAACGGAATTCCATGATAACAAAGTTTCAGGGCATCCAGGAGTCTCTAAGACATTGGAGTTAGTCTCTCGCTCAGTATGGTGGCCTGGTCTTTCTAAAGACGTCAAGGAATTTGTTTATTCATGTCAGGTTTGTGCACAGCATAAGGTTCCCCGTTCCTTGCCCATCGGGCAACTTATGCCCTTAAATGTTCCTCTCAGGCCGTGGTCTCATATTTCCATGGATTTTGTGGTTGACCTTCCCCTTTCAGCCGGATTCCGAGTCATATGGGTGGTAGTGTACCGTTTTAGTAAAATGGCTCATTTTATTGCTCTTCCCCGATTGCCTTCTGCCCAAGGGTTGGCAGTTTTGTTTCTCCGCCATGTATTCAGGCTTCATGGGTTGCCTACTGATATTGTTTCTGATCGGGGTCCACAATTCATCGCACAATTCTGGAAATGTTTTTGTGCCTCATTGAAGATGAAATTGTCGTTAACATCCGGTTACCACCCACAATCCAACGGGCAAACCGAACGAGTTAACCAATCATTGAAACAATATTTGCGCTTGTATTCAGCCAAACTCCAGAATGATTGGTCCGAGTTTCTTCCGTTGGCTGAATTTGCTTACAATAATTCTTGTCATTCCTCCACTAAAGAGTCTCCATTCTTTTCAGTTTTTGGTTTTCACCCCAGAGCTAATTCTTTTTTTCATCATTCCTCAGTCTCCTCGCTTACCTTAACCTCCCATCTCAGAGCCATTTGGAAAAAGGTGCACCTTGCTCTCAGAAAAGCGGCCTTTCGAGAGAAGAAATTTTCTGACAGGCTCCGACGTCCTTGCACTTTTAAGGTGGGAGATAGGGTGTGGTTGTCGACTCGCAACATCAGGCTTCGACAATCCTCAGCTAGACTGGGACCCAAATTTATTGGGCCATTTCTTATTATTAAAAGAGTCAACCCAGTTGCCTTTCGGTTACGTTTACCAAGATCTCTCAGGATTGGAAATACGTTTCATTGTTCCCTGTTGAAACAATACGTTTCTTCCAGTAGATTTCCTCGGAAGATCTCTCAGGGTAGATCTCCAGTGGATGTACAGGGACAACAGGAGTTCTTGGTAGAGAAGGTTCTCGATTCCAAATTGTCCCGGGATCGGCTGTATTTTCTGGTTCACTGGAAAGGCTATGGTCCGGAGGAAAGGTCTTGGGTCCTGGATAAGGATCTTCATGCCCCGAGGCTCAAGAGGGCATTTTTTCGGGAATTTCCTCAGAAACCTGGCTTTAGGGGTTCCTTGACCCCTCCTCAAGGGGGGGTACTGTTAGGCGCCGGGGTCCGCTTGATGGTCTGCGCGGCCCGGCGCCTAGCAACTAGAGATGCCGTGCATGTACAGCCGCCGGCTCCCTAGCAACGCTAGACGCCGGGCGCGCTGAGCCGCACGGACCCTAGCAACGGGGACGCCACTGGCGGACCGCGTTCCCCGTTGCTAGGCTTTAGGAAATTAAGATATTCACCTGCTCTCTGGCCGTGCAGCAAGGCAGCTGCACGGCATTTATTCTAATCAGCCATTAGCAGCTGATTGGAGGACTCCTTGTTAAATACACTCCCAGGGCTTCTCACAGATGCCGGTAATAGCTTCCTGCATGCTGCCTTTGTTTGCTGAGAGTCTGTTTCCAGTCCTGCTGTATCCGGTCATTCCAGTCCGCAGAAGTCCGGTATTCGGGAGTTGTCATCTCATCCCAAGAGGTCGTTTGGTTCCCTGGAGTCCTGACTGATCACCGTTTTATATCCAGTGGTGTTCGTGAGTTGCGGCTCTGCCGTGTGTTGCGGCTCAGCCGCTTTACCTTTTATATTTTGTGTTTGGAGCATTTGCGGAGGGTTCCGCTTCCACAAGTCCTCTCTGGTACTCGGCGGTGCCGGGTAGGAGAATTGGACAAGTGGATATTTTGGTTGTCCTTTTTCCTGGCGGTTTCTCCGCACATATTATAGTTTTGAGTTTGCTTAGCCCCTGGCCTGGTTGTTTAGTTAGAGGGCCTCTTGTTATCACCCTGTCTCGGGTTTCCCTTTGTCTCTCATTAAGACCGGGGGGCATCGAAGTTGGGCAGACATAATCCGCCCTTCAAACGCGGCTGCCAAGGGCTCAAGAAACCATAGTCTCGCAGGGGATTTCTGACAACACGGGTGAGACAACAGAGTTAGGGCGCCAGGGGCTATTTTCCTGTCCTGCTCCCTTCCCCAGCATTCCGTTCCAGTGCTCCGGTCCTTGCCATAAGATCTTCTCTGACCAGAGTGCTGGAATCATAACACATACTGGACACAGAAGAGGTTTTCTTCCAGTGGAAAGGCTATGGAGATCCAGAGTCTGGTCAAACAAATTCTGAAACCAGCAAGAGTGTTAATCCATCAATGCATTCAGTTGCTGGGGAAGATGGTTGTGGCCTACGAGGCCATTCAGTTTGGCAGGTTCCATGCCAGAGTGTTCCAGTGGGACCTGTTGGACAATTGGTCCGGATCCCACCTACACATGCACCGGAGGATAATCCTGTCTTCCAAGACCAGAATCTCACTCCATTGGTGGCTGCACAGTTCTCACCTCCTAGAGAGGCGATGGTTCGGGATCCAGGACTGGATCCTAGGGACCACAGATGCAACCCTCCGAGGCTGGGGAGCAGTCACACAGGGGGAAAACGTCCAAGGAAGATGGTCAAGTCAGGAAAGTTGTCTCCACATAAATGTTCTGGAGTTAAGGGCCATTTAATAACTGCAGACACAGTACACACTGGGACGGGTGCCCAGCATCCTCAACAGACTAAGAGAAAAGGATTTACCGGTAGGTATTAAAATCCTAGTTTCTCTAACGTCCTAGAGGATGCTGGGGACTCCGTAAGGACCATGGGGATAGACGGGCTCCACAGAGTTCATGATCTTCACTGAGGTAGCGCACAGCACTGCAGCTGTGCGCCATTGCTCCCATACACCTCACATACTCCGGTCACTGTAAGGGTGCAGGGCGCAGGGGGGCACCCTAGGCAGCAATATAAACCTCTTTTTGGCAAAAATATAACATATATACAGCTGGGCACTGTATATATGTATGAGCCCCCACCAATTTTACAGTTTAAGCGGGACAGAAGCCCGCCGCCGAGGGGGCGGGGCTTCTCCCTCAGCACTCACCAGCGCCATTTTTTCTCCACAGCACCGCTGAGAGGAAGCTCCCCGGACTCTCCCCGCTTATACCACGGTAGAGAAGAGGGTTGAAAAGAGAGGGGGGGCACATAATTCGGCGCAAATTACATACAGCAGCGCTACTGGACAAACATTAAGTTACTGTGTTATACCTGGGTTATATAGCGCTGGGGAGTGTGCTGGCATACTCTCTCTCTGTCTCTCCAAAGGGCCTTGTGGGGAAACTGTCTTCAGAAAAAGTATTCCCTGTGTGTGTGGTGTGTCGGTACACGTGTGTCGACATGTCTGAGGAAGAAGGCTATATTAGAGAGGAGCGGGAGCAAATGAATGTGGTGTCTCCGCTGACACCTGATTGGATGTATATGTGGAATGTTTTAAATGCTAGTGTAAACTCATTGTACAAAAGATTAGACAAGGCTGAAGCTTTGGGACAGTCAGGGACTCAACCCATGCCTGATCCTATGTTGCAGGGACTGTCAGGGTCTCATAAGCGCCCACTATCCCAGATTGTTGACACAGATACCGACACGGATTCTGACTCCAGTGTCGATTACGATGATGCAAAGTTACAGCCAAAATTGGCAAAATCCATTCGATATATGATTATGGCAATAAAAGATGTTTTGCACATCACAGAGGAACCCCCTGTCCCTGACAAGAGGGTACATATGTACAAGGGAAAGAAGCCTGAGGTAACCTTTGAGGGGGTCACATGAGCTGAACGAGTTATGTGAAAAAGCTTGGGAATCTCCAGATAAAAGACTGCAGATTTCCAAAAGGATTCTTTTGGCGTATCCTTTTCCATCAACGGATAGGTTACGATGGAAATCCTCCCGTAGGATGGACAAAGCATTAACACGCACAGCTACAGTTGGAAAATCAAATTTTTTACCTTATGTTCCCTCACAGCATAAGAAAGCTCCGCATTATCAAATGCAGTCCTTTCGGTCACAAAGCAACAAGAAAGTGCGAGGTGCGTCTTTTCTTGCCAGAGGTGGGGGCAGAGGAATAAAGCTGCACAACACAGCTAGTTCCCAGGAACAGAAGTCCTCCCCGGCCTCTACAAAATCTACCTCATGACGCTGGGGCTCCACTGGCAGAGTCCGGCCCATGTGATGTCATGCAGCTGCTCTGACCACGCCTCCTGTTTCTCCGTTGCCGACCCCATTTTGAAACCGTGCCCCCGCACCGCTCCATCTCCGACTTGGAAATGGAGTGTTGTTGACCCCCCTCCCCCCCCCCCTTCACCGATTCACAGGCAGAGGTGATCGCATTATCTGCGGGGTGCCGCAGAAAATGCAGGCGGATGCGTATGCTCTTAGCAGTTTTTGCAGTTGGATTGCGATCCAACCTGAATCAGGCCCCATTACCTATCACAATGCACTGCGGGTAGTACAAAATGGGGTTAATATAGGAGAAAAAACCCCAGAGCTGTGCTCCTTAACTGTCCCTGGTGGCTAGTGGAGCGGCTGCCCAGTAATCAGTGTCCACGCCAGTGCGCACACGGCCCGCCCCCATCAGCGGCCTCGTGATCCCGGAGGGCGGTGTGTGTGTGACTGACCTTAGGAAGAAACCGGAGCCTCCGCTGCAGTGACCCAGCAACCGGGGCACGGGAGTATACTGCGCCACTGGGAGTGATGGAGCTGCAGTAAAGAGGTCTATTAGACCTAGCCTGCTGCAGCCCTTGTAGATTCTTATAAAAAAAGTTCTTCTTTTCTTGCCAAAATTAATAGCTAAGAATAGGCTGCCTGAGGCAGCCCCCTGTTAAGTGGCCTGCTACTGAAGGCACCAACTACAAACTGAGCTCCCTGTTCATGGAAGCGAGGTTATAGAGGAGGGGGCGCTGAGCATCTTGGGAACAGTCAAAAGCTTTGAGCCTGTTGGTGCCTCAGATCAAGATCCTACTCTGGTGTACATATACAATGTGAATCCTTGTGGAGTCCAGTGTACCCCACAGAAGAAATGAATGCGTCACACCCATTGGCAGCAACATTAGAATAGCTGCTGATGGGCACAATTGAGAAAGGAAGTGGGGAAAACATTTGAATCCAGCACATATATGTAATTTGAATATGTAATTTGTACCTTCCTACTTTAAAATGTAATGGATGAACCTTACCCTGTGAGAACTATCTTCATGATCAAGAGATCTCATATGCAAGATCAGTATGTGTTGGGATAGGGCTGTGGAGGGCGGCTGCTCGGGCACACCCCTGTCAAGTTAAAGAGATTCAACTGAGGAAGCACAAGGGAACTCTCATCTGGGAACAACAACTGCAGGGAGAACACATTTTCAGACGAATGTGGGAGGGCAGAAGGCTGCCTAATACTGAAGCACCCCCAAACAACAAACCAAATGCAACAACTACTGCAAGCATTCCTGGGGGAAGGCCTGCAGCAGATGGATTTGCATATAGTGATGTCATCCAAGCAGTGGGCATAGTTGGCTGCAACCCTCGTCTGCATATGAAAAGAGAAAAGGGTCACGCAGGGCATGGCGGCCTTTGTGGGGTTGCGCTTGGATGACCCCTAAATCGCTTTATACACCCCCACCCCCCATCAGTGTGGGCTCATGTTGGCCATGCCCCAGCCCCTGAAGCATTCAAGCTGATTTCTTGCAGCAGCTGGACCCAGAAACAGCTCCAGAGTTGCTCTACAAGACAAGTAAAAGGGTGTGAGCCCTGCAGCACCACCTGTAGTTTGCATACACACATATATAGGACAGCATCTCTTATATGCCCCAGGGTCAATAAAATAGTATCCTAATCTAGGGTATCCATCCCCTCAGATAAGGTATCCGTCCATGCCGCTACAGCACTACACACCCAGGCCGACGCAATTGCCGGTCTGAGTAAGGTACCTGAATGTGTATAAATGGACTTCAGGGTAATCTCCTGTTTGCGGTCAGCAGACTCTTTGAGGGTAGCCGTATACTGGGACGGGAGGGCTACCTTCTTGGATAAGCGTGTTAATGCTTTGTCCACCCTAGGGGAGGATTCCCATCGTAACCTATCCATTGATGGGAAAGGATACGCCATAAGAATCCTTTTGGAAATCTGCAGTCTTTTATCTGGAGATTCCCAAGCTTTTTCACATAACTCGTTCAGCTCGTGTGACCCCCTCAAAGGTTACCTCAGGCTTTTTCACCTTGTACATATGTACCCTCTTGTCAGGGACAGGGGGTTCCTCTCTGATGTGCAAAACATCTTTTATTGCCATAATCATATATCGAATGGATTTTGCCAATTTTGGCTGTAACTTTGCATCATCGTAATCGACACTGGAGTCAGAATCCGTGTCTGTATCTGTGTCAACAATCTGGGATAGTGGGCGCTTATGAGACCCTGACAGTCCCTGCAACATAGGATCAGGCATGGGTTGAGACCCTGACTGTCCCAAAGCTTCAGCCTTGTCTAATCTTTTGTGCAATGAGTTTACACTAGCATTTAAAACATTCCACATATCCATCCAATCAGCTGTCGGCGGAGACACCACATTCATTTGCTCCTGCTCCTCTCTAATATAGCCTTCTTCCTCAGACATGTCGACACACGTGTACCGACACACCACACACACAGGGAATGCTTTTTCTGAAGACAGTTTCCCCACAAGGCCCTTTGGAGAGACAGAGAGAGAGTATGCCAGCACACACCCCAGCGCTATATAACCCAGGAATACACAGTAACTTAATGTTTGCCCAGTAGTACTGCTGTATGTAATTTGCGCCAAATTATGTGCCCCCCCCCCTCTTTTCAACTCTCTTGTCTACCGTGGTATAAGCAGGGGAGAGTCCGGGGAGCTTCCTCTCAGCGGTGCTGTGAAGAAAAAATGGCGCTGGTGAGTGCTGAGGGAGAAGCCCCGCACCCTCGGCGGCAGGCTTCTGTCCCGCTTAAACTGTAAAATTGGCGGGGGCTCATACATATATACAGTGCCCCGCTGTATATGTGTTATATTTTTGCCAAAAAGAGGTTTATATTGCTGCCCAGGGTGCCCCCCTCCCCCTGCGCCCTGCACCCTTACAGTGACCGGAGTGTGTGAGGTGTATGGGAGCAATGGCGCACAGCTGCAGTGCTGTGCGTTACTTCAGTGAAGATCATGAAGTCTTCTGCCGCCTCTGAAGTCTTCTTTTCTTCTCATACTCACCCGGCTTCTATCTTCCGGCTCTGCAAGGGGGGCGGAGGCGCGGCTCTGGGACGGACGGCGAGGGTGAGATCCTGCGTACCAATCCCTCTGGAGCTAATGGTGTCCAGTAGCCTAAGAAGCAGGACCTTGCAACTCAGAGAGTAGGGCTGCTTCTCTCCCCTCAGTCCCTCGATGAGGGAGTCTGTTGCCAGCAGTGCTCCCTGAAAATTAAAAACCTAACAAAATACTTTCTGTCAGAAAGCTCAGGAGAGCTCCTGAAAAGCACCCAGTCTCCACTGGGCACAGTATCAAACTGAGGTCTGGAGGAGGGGCATAGAGGGAGGAGCCAGTGCACACCCAGAACTAAAGTCTTTCTTAAAGTACCCATGTCTCCTGCGGAGCCTATCTATCCCCATGGTCCTTACGGAGTCCCCAGCATCCTCTAGGACGTTAGAGAAAATAGGATTTTAATACCTACCGGTAAATCCTTTTCTCTTAGTCCGTAGAGGATGCTGGGCACCCGTCCCAGTGCGTACTGTGTCTGCAGTTATTAAATGGCCCTTAACTCCAGAACATTTATGTGGAGAAAACTTTCCTGACTTGACCATCTTCCTTGGATGTTTTCCCCCTGTGTGACTGCTCCCCAGCCTCGGAGGGTTGCATCCATGGTCCCTAGGATCCAGTCCTGGATCCCGAACCATCGCCCCTCTAGGAGGTGAGAACTGTGCAGCCACCAATGGAGTAAGATTCTGGTCTTGGAAGACAGGATTATCCTCCGGTGCATGTGTAGGTGGGATCCGGACCACTTGTCCAACAGGTCCCACTGGAACACTCTGGCATGGAACCTGCAAAACTGAATGGCCTCGTAGGCCGCAACCATCTTCCCCAGCAACAGAATGCATTGATGGATTAACACTCTTGCTGGTTTCAGAATTTGTTTGACCAGACTCTGGAACTCCATAGCCTTTCCACTGGAAGAAAGCCTCTTCTGTGTCCAGTATGACTCCCAGAAACAACAACCGCGTCATTGGGACCAACTGCGATTTTGGCAAGTTTAGGAGCCAACCATGTTGTTGAAGAACTGTCAGGGAGAGTAGATGTTTTGCACCAACTGGTCCCTGGATCTCGCCTTTATCAGGAGATCATCCAAGTACGGCATAATTGTGACTCCTTGCTTGCGAAGGAGAACCATCATTTCCACCATCACCCTGGTGAAAATCCTCGGAGCCGTGGACAGACCAAACGGCAACGTCTGAAATTGGTAATGACAATCCTGAATTGCAAACCTCAGGTAGCTTGATGCAGTGGCTAAATGGGAACATATAAGTAGGCATCCTTTATGTCTACCAAAACCATGAAATCTCCTTTATCCCCCGGACTGGAGATCACTACCCTGAGAGATTCCATCTTGAAATTGAATTTCTTTAGGTAGAAATTAAGGGGTCAGCGTGTTAATGTATAGATGTTGGTGTGTGTATGTCAGTGTACGTACAGATATAGGTGTGTGTGTGTGTGTGTATGTATGTATGTATGTATATGTATAGAGGAAGGTGTGATACATACATATAACACATACATGATAGATACATACATATATCACACACACGATAGATAGATAGATAGATAGATAGATAGATAGAACACATACATACAAGATGGATACATACATACATACATGATAGATACATATATATACACACACATACGATAGATAGATAGATAGATAGATAGATACATATATATATATATATATATATATCACAAACATATATGATTCATACATATATCACACACACATACATGATACATACATGAGAAAGACCTGGGATGGTGATGAGGCCAGGGCCCCCTGCTGATGTTGCGTTGAGGAAGGCAGTGTTCCAGGGCGGATGCCAGTCGGGGAGAGCGCCGCGCAGCCCGGGAAAAATACTGCTGAGGAGCTACATCTGGAAGAGCCCCTGGGAGGGAGAGTGCCACATGCCCCATCCTGCGCGGCAGACTCTGCAGGCCTGCACATGGGAAGGGAGGTCTCTGGCCACACGTACTCACCCTTCTGCTGAAGCCCCGCTGCTGTCCCCATCAGCGCTCTCCAGCGGGGAGCGGGGCCAGGATGAACCTCAACCTGTGAGAACTATCTTCATGATCAAGAGATCTCATATGCAAGATAGGTATGTGTTGGGATAGGGCTGGGGAGGGTGGCTGCTCGGGCACACCCCCGTCAAGTTAAGGAGATTTAACTGAGGAAGCACAAGGGAACTCTCGTCTGGGGACAACAACTGCAGGGAGACCACACCTTTTCAGATGAACATGGGAGGGCGGAAGGCTGCCTAATACTGAAGCACCCTCAGACATTAAACCATATGCAACAACTATTGCAAGCATTCCTGGGGGAAGGTCTGCAGCAGACGGATTTGCATACGGTGATGTCATCCAAGCAGTGGGCCAAAGTTGGCTGGAACCCTCATCTGTATATGAAAAGAGAAAAGGGGCATGCAGGGCATGGCGGCCTTTTGCGGCGCTTGGATAACCCCAAGTTTGCATTAAACACCCCCACCCTCCTTCGGTGTGGGGCTCATGTTGGCCATGCCCAAGCCCCTGAAGCATTCAAGCTGATTTCTTGCAGCAGCTGGGCACTGTAACAGCTTCAGAGCTGCTCTACAAGACAAGTAAAAGGGTGTGGGCCCTGCAGCACCACCTGTAGTTTGCATACACACATATATAGGACAGCATCTCTTATATGCCCCAGGGTCAATAAAATAGTATCCTTGTCTAGGCTATCCATCCCCTCAGATAAGGTATTTGTCCATGCCGCTACAGCACTACACACCCAGGCCGACGCAATTGCCGGTCTGAGTAAGGTACCTGAATGTGTATAAATGGACTTCAGGGTAATCTCCTGTTTGCGGTCAGCACACTCTTTGAGGGTAGCCGTATCCTGGGACGGGAGGGCTACCTTCTTGGATAAGCGTGTTAATGCTTTGTCCACCCTAGGGGAGGATTCCCATCGTAACCTATCCGTTGATGGGAAAGGATACGCCATAAGAATCCTTTTGGAAATCTGCAGTCTTTTATCTGGAGATTCCCAAGCTTTTTCACATAACTCGTTCAGCTCGTGTGAGGGGGGAAAGGTTACCTCAGGCTTCTTTCCCTTGTACATATGTACCCTCTTGTCAGCGACAGGGGGTTCCTCTGTGATGTGCAAAACATCTTTTATTGCCATAATCATAAATCGAATGGATTTTGCCAATTTTGGCTGTAACTTTGCTTCATCGTAATCGACACTGGAGTCAGAATCCGTGTCGGTATCTGTGTCAACAATCTGGGATAGTGGGCGCTTATGAGACCCTGACAGTCCCTGCAACATAGGATCAGGCATGGGTTGAAACCCTGACTGTCCCAAAGCTTCTGCCTTGTCTAATCTTTTGTGCAATGAGTTTACACTAGCATTTAAAACATTCCACATATCCATCCAATCAGCTGTCGGCGGAGACACCACATTCATTTGCTCCCGCTCCTCTCTAATATAGCCTTCTTCCTCAGACATGTCGACACACGTGTACCGACACACTTCACACACAGGGAATGCTTTTTCTGAAGACAGTTTCCCCACAAGGCCCTTTGGAGAGACAGAGAGAGAGTATGCCAGCACACCCCCCAGCGCTATATAACCCAGGAATAAAACAGTAACTTAATGTTTGCCCAGTAGTGCTGCTGTATGTAATTTGCGAATTATGTGCCCCCCCCCCCCCCCCTCTTTTCAACCCTCTTGTCTAACGTGGTATAAGCAGGGTAGAGTCCGGGGAGCTTCCTCTCAGCGGTGCTGTGGAGAAAAAATGGCGCTGGTGAGTGCTGAGGGAGAAGCCCCGCCCCCTCGGAGGCGGGCTTCTGTCCCGCTTAAACTGTAAAATTGGTGGGGGCTTATACATATATAAAGTGCCCAGCTGTATATATGTTATATTTTTGCGAAAGAGGTTTATATTGCTGCCCAGGGCGCCCCCCCTGCGCCCTGCACCCTTACAGTGACCGGAGTATGTGAGGTGTATGGGAGCAAAGGCGCACAGCTGCAGTGCTGTGCGTTACCTCAGTGAAGATCATGAAGTCTTCTGCCGCCTCTGAAGTCTTCTTTTCTTCTCATACTCACCCGGCTTCTGTCTTCCGGCTCTGCGAGGGGGACGGCGGCGCGGCTCTGGGACGGACGGCGAGGGTGAGATCCTGCGTACCAATCCCACTGGAGCTAATGGAGTCCAGTAGCCTAAGAAGCAGGACCTTGCAACTCAGAGAGTAGGGCTGCTTCTCTCCCCTCAGTCCCTCGATGAGGGAGTCTGTTGCCAGCAGTGCTCCCTGAAAATGAAAAACCTAACAAAATACTTTCTGTCAGAAAGCTCAGGAGAGCTCCTGAAAAGCACCCAGTCTCCACTGGGTACAGTATCAAACTGAGGTCTGGAGGAGGGGCATAGAGGGAGGAGCCAGTGCACACCCAGAACTAAAGTCTTTCTTAAAGTGCCCATGTCTCCTGCGGAGCCCGTCTATCCCCATGGTCCTTACGGAGTCCCCAGCATCCTCTAGGACGTTAGAGAAAATAGGATTTTAATACCTACCGGTAAATCCTTTTCTCTTGGTCCGTAGAGGATGCTGGGCACCCGTCCCAGTGCGTACTGTGTCTGCAGTTATTAAATGGCCCTTAACTCCAGAACATTATGTGGAGATGAAAACATCCAAGGAAGACTTGACCATCTTCCTTGGATGTTTTCCCCCTGTGTGACTGCTCTCCAGCCTCAGAGGGTTGCATCCGTGGTCCCTAGGATCCCGTCCTGGATCCCGAACCATCGCCCCTCTAGGTGGTGAGAACTGTGCAGCCACCAATGGAGTGAGATTCTGGTCTTGGAAGACAGGATTATCCTCCGGTGCATGTGTAGGTGGGATCCGGACCACTTGTCCAACAGGTCCCACTGGAACACTCTGGCATGGAACCTGCCAAACTGAATGGCCTCGTAGGCCGCAACCATCTTCCCCAGCAACTGAATGCAATGATGGATTAACACTCTTGCTGGTTTCAGAATTTGTTTGACCAGACTCTGGATCTCCAGAGCCTTTCCACTAGAAGAAAACCTCTTCTGTGTCCAGTATCACTCCCAAAAACAACAACCGCGTCATTGGGACCAACTGCGATTTTGGCAAGTTTAGGAGCCAACCATGTTGTTGAAGAACTGTCAGGGAGAGTAGATGTTTTGCACCAACTGGTCCCTGGATCTCGCCTTTATCAGGAGATCATCCAAGTACGGGATAATTGTGACTCCTTGCTTGCGAAGGAGAACCATCATTTCCGCCATCACCCTGGTGAAAATCCTCGGAGCCGTGGACAGACCAAACGGCAACGTCTGAAATTGGTAATGACAATCCTGAATTGCAAACCTCAGGTAGCTTGATGCAGTGGCTAAATGGGAACATATAAGTAGGCATCCTTTATGTCTACCAAAACCATGAAATCTCCTTTATCCCCCGGACTGGAGATCACTACCCTGAGAGATTCCATCTTGAAATTGAATTTCTTTATGTAGAAATTAAGGGATTTCAGATTTAAGATTGGTCTGACTGAGCCGTCCGGCTTCGGGACCACGAAGAGGCTTGAATAAAAACCTTCTCCCTGCTGACTAAGGCTGATTTGAACAATCGGTGAGGGGGAACGTCTTGAAACCCCAGTTTGTACCCTTGGGACACTATTTGTAAAACCCACGAGTCCAGGTCCGAATGAATCCAGAACTGACTGAAGAGTTTTAGACGTGCCCCCCACTGGTGCGGGCTCCTGCAAGAGAGCCCCAGCGTCATGCAGTGGATTTGGCAGAAGCAGAGGACGATCTCTGCTCCTGCGATCTTGAAGAGGCTACAGACCTCTTCCCTCTTTTCCTTCCTCTACCTGCAAAGAAAGGGGAATCTTAACTTCTTGCATATCTATTGGGCCGAAATGACTGCGTCAGATAATGATGCGTCTTCATCCGTTGAGAGGGAACATAGGGCAAGAAGGATGACTTACCTGCGGGAGCTGCCGAGATCAAATTAACTAGGCCGTCGCCAAACAAGGCTTCACCTTCATAGGGAAGAGACTCCCTTTCTTCTTGGAGTCAGCATCAGCATTCCCTTGGTGAATCCACAATGCCCTCCTATCCGAGACTGCCATGAAATTGGCCCGTGAGCACTTGTGCCCGGTGTAGGATTTTTAAATATGTGTAGTTTACTGTATGCAAAGGTTTAAAACCTTTTAGGAACTGAGATCTAAGGTGTATTACATGTAGTTTAAAAAAAACAAAAAAGGTTTATTTTATGGCAGTAGTTTCCAAACTGGGGTTCTTGCACTGGTAGCATAGTTTGGTGGTCCAGGACCAATTAAAATTATTTATACTTTATTAAATTGGCAAAACCATTCCCTCACAACATAACTGAACCTGAGGATGACATGCTATAAACACAATTTACTTAATTTTATATTTTTTTCTGAATTTCTCAATAAAAAAAACTTTGGCCTAGGGGTGCCGTGAAACAAATTTTGATACTCTAGAGCAGGGGTGTCAAACCCATGGGCCGCATGCCGCCCCCAATGCATCCTTTTGTGGCCCACAGGCCGGGGTCCGACAGGGGTCCTTTTGTGGCCCGATCACCTTGCTTAGAGCGAGGGCAGGAGAGTGCAGCCAGAGTCTTTGCTTTCTATGTGCGGCACCATCTTCCCGAAGAGATCACCGGGAAGATAGTGCCCCTTCCACTGGCTACAGCACAGGTATACTGGGGTGGGGTAGCAAACTGGGGGCCCCAATGGGCCCCTCCAGCAGTCCCTCTACCAAAACACGTCTTTTGGTGGTTTTGCGGTGTTGTTATAACTACATGGTGACGATACTGTAGCACAGAGATTTTCAACCATTTACAACTCACGTCACACAGAACAAGATTTAAATATTGACAAGGCACACTGAAATATAATGGTGATGCATGGTGCAGTATCGTGTCCTAGGATGTCATGTCGCAGCTTCTCCATAGGTAACGCCTGAACAGGCCCGGTGACAGGGGGGACAAAGGGGACACTTGTTCAGGGCTCCAAGTATTAAGAACAGAAATAATGGGGCCACAGTGCCAATATTGCTTTTTAAAGTGTATCCACCAACTGCTCAATTTAAGCAGGAAAACAATTAACAGGCCAACTAAACCCTCCCCCCTCCTTTTACCCCATCACTTTGTCCAGTCCCTGTGGTCCATACTGTATTGCCATTATTATGCATGTTGCTGTGCTGGCCCTTTTCTGAATGTCCCTGCCACCGCCACCGAAGAGCTGGATAGCCCAGTATGAAAACCACCTGCCGGCCTCACTGACGGTCCGAGTCAAAGGCTCCATTTTTTTTTTAAAGATCCCTCTGCCAAGTTAAGGGGGGGTTGAGGGGGCCCCAGAGATATCAGTGTACTGGGCCCCGAGATTTCTGTTGCTGGCCCTGACCCTCAGGGGCGTATCTACCCCTTGGCCAGGATGGCACTTGCCAGGGGCACCATCCAGCTGTGCCAACCGTGGCTAAGGGATAGAGTTCTGCAGTCTCGGCGTGGGACTGACCAATTAGACGGTGAGGGAAGGATACTGAAATTGTCCCAACCTTGTTACAGTTTGAAACGCCCCTCAACTGCTGTCCACTGCTTCACTCCTAGCTCTGCCCCTTTGAAATTATTAATCCCTACCCCCCGGTAGGCGGAGTTCTCCAGGCCCATACTCAGGAGTCACCACTGCTGTACATTATGTGCCGGTTGTAGAGGCAGAGCGGGGAACATCAGAGAACGCCACAAATTACACAGTGGGCAAGGAGATGGCTGGAGACAGCTGCACAGCCATGCCTTGCAAGTTCGAGAGAGCTGTTGAATTTCAGCACTTCAAGTCAGAGCCTGCCCCCTGCTGCCCAAGCAGTCCGTGACAGTTAGTGTCGAGGAGGGAGGGATTTGTGCATGTGTGCTATCAGTGTGTGTGTGGGGGGGTGGAGGATGTGTGTGACTGTGAGGGAGCTGTCAGTGTCAGTGGGGAGAGGAGCAGGAGGGAGTTGTCAGTGTGTGGAAGTGATGAGAGTTGTCAGTATTGGGGAAATGTGTGTGTGTGTGTACTAGATTTTGGAGTGTGTGTTTGTGAGAGGTTTCAGTTGGGGAATTAGAGTTCATACAGTAATTAAATGTTTTCATATTGAGAACTACATCTCCCAGCATATACAGTGTGCTGGGGATGCTAACAAGCTTTATTTAAAAGTCTAAAAACATTGCTTTTATGACTGCAATGGTTAAAAAGGGAGAGCTATAAATCAATTTATCAGTGAATGATCGCAGTTTGAGCTGTTACATTTTACTGAACCACCTATCCCTCCACACTCACTACCTGTCCTCAGGATACATTTACCATCCCGGCAGACGGTATACCGGCGGTCATTTGACCGATGTTGGAATTCTGACACCACTTGGGAGACTGGTGCCGGCACACAGACAGCCAACATCCCGAAGGCGAGTATTGGAGGGAGGGTTAGGACCGGGGGAGGGGGTGTTAGGGAAGGCACTAGGAGGGGGGGGGGGTTAGTCCTAGCTGCCACCCCCTGAGGGTTAGCCCTATCCGCCACCCCCCCAGAGGGTTAGGATTAGGTATCATGTGACTGCTGGAATCCCGAGCGCCGGATGCCATACCCAACCCCCTTTATTTTTCAGGCATTTCTATCTCTCCTCTCCCTATGGTGTTCCGATTGCCCACTTTCCCTTGTGCTTTTCTCTCTCTCTCTCTCTCCTTTGTTTAGAGCATCAGTTTCTGTAGTCCACTTTATCCTTATTTTTTCCAGTGTTTCACTATCTCTCTGATGTAATGAGGATGTATGGTCTAGAGGGATCAGTAATGCATTGTACTGTATAGAGGCGTCAGGGATGTAGCGTAGGGTATAGAGGCGTCAGGGATGTAGCGTAGGTTATAGAGGCATCAGGAATGTAGCGTAGGGAATAGAGGCATCAGGGATGTAGCGTAGGGTATAGAGGCGTCAGGGATGTAGCATAGGGAATAGAGGCGTCAGGGATGTAGCGTAGGGAATAGAGGCGTCAGGGATGTAGCGTAGGGAATAGAGGCGTCAGGGATGTAGCGTAGGGAATAGAGGCGTCAGGGATTTAGCTTAGGGAATATAGGCATCAGGGATGTACTAGCAGGTATATAGAGGTCAGTGTACTGTATAGAGGGGTCAGTAATGCAGTGATGGTTATAGAAAGGTCAGTGATGTAGTGTAGGGTATAGAGGGGTCAGTTATGTAGTGTGGGGTAAAGAGGGGTCAGTAAAGATACTAAGCTGAAGTACTTAGAACACTTCTTGAATTAAGACACAACCTGCAAGAAAAAGTATGCAATATGGGTGAAAAGGCAAATGTCAGAGGTCTGATACAAGTGACCAGCTCCACACCTTGCACCACATAGCGTTATGTTAAACTGGGATATGTACTTTTTTGGTGTGTGTGTGTGTGTGTGTGTGTGTGTATGTGTGTGTGTGTGTGGGGGGGGGGGGGTGCCAAAGGAAATTTTTGCCATTGGCTCCTTTGGTCTAGAACCAGCCCTGATCACAAAATATTTTTGTCTGAGCAGACTGGACACTGATCAGCGTTGGCTCATTCTCAGCCCCCCGCCCAGCCTCTGTTGCCAACAGACTGCTATTAGCTAGTTAACCTTCTGCCTTCCCTATCTATGACACAGACTGCTGCTAATGCTACCAGAATGTTCCCAGTGGCTTCACACCAACAGTGAATCCCAGCCGATGATGTAGGGCAGCGTGTGGGGGAGGGGGTCAGTTGCTGTGGCTCCAACATGGTAACCGCCAATGGACTGCAATGCTTTATCAAAAGGGGGGGCGCCAGTCCCTTACTTTGCCAGGGGCGCTTGGACCCCTAGCTACACCTCTGTTGACCCTAACCGATACCCCTAAACTAACCATAATTCCTGCAGTAAAAATCCATGTTTCTATGTATATAGGGGGTCATTCCGAGTTGATCGCTTGCTGCCGTTGTTCGCTGCGTAGCAATCAGTTGAAAAAAAATGGTTAATCTGTGCATGCGCATGCTCCGTAATGTGCATGCGCATCGTACGGGTACAAAGTCCATTGTGGTTTTGCCGCCATTTTCACACGTGCATTGAGATTGATAGGGAGAGGACGTGGCTGGCGTCCTCTCCTTTTAGACTAGAGTACTAGAGAGAGACACAAATTTTGGGGAGCATATTATTAGGAGGAGTACTACTTGCTGCTGATAGTGTGACCAGTGACCACCAGTTTAATTAATCCGTTCTCTGCCTGAAGAAAAACGATACACAGTGTGACACAGTCACATACCATATCTGTGCTCAGCCCAGTGTGCTGCATTATATGTAATACTGTATATCATTATCTGACTGTGCTGAGTACTCACTGCTCACACAGCTTAATTGTGGGGGAGACTGGGGAGCAGTTATAGCAGGAGTACATATTTTAAGTACAGTGCACACTTTTGCTGCCAGAGTGCCACTGCCAGTGTGACTGACCAGTGACCACTGACCACCAGTATTGTGATTGTCTGCTGACCACCAGTATATTGTGATTGTCTGCCTGAAAAAGTTAAACACTCGTCGTGTGGTGTTTTTATAAACGCATTCTGCAGACAGTGTCCAGCAGGTCCGTCATTACATAATATATACCTGTCCGGCTGCAGTACTAGTGTGATATATATATATATATATATATTTTAATTTTATCTCATTATCATCCAGTCTATATTAGTGGCAGACACAGTACGGTAGTCCACGGCTGTAGCTACTAGTGTGATATATAATATATATATATTTTAATTTTATCTCATTATCATCCAGTCTATATTAGCAGCAGACACAGTACGGTAGTCCACGGCTGTAGCTACCTCTGTGTCGGCAGTCGCTCGTCCATCCATAATTGTATACCACCTACCCGTGGGTTTTTTTTTTCTATCTTCTTGATACTAGTAGCTTACTTTAGGAGTCTGCAGTGCTGACAGACAGTGTCCAGCAGGTCCGTCATTACATAATATATACCTGTCCGGCTGCAGTACTAGTGTGATATATATATATATATTTTAATTTTATCTCATTATCATCCAGTCTATATTAGCAGCAGACACAGTACGGTAGTCCACGGCTGTAGTTACCTCTGTGTCGGCAGTCGCTCGTCCATCCATAATTGTATACCACCTACCCGTGGTTTTTTTTTTTTCTATCTTCTTGATACTAGTAGCTTACTTTAGGAGTCTGCAGTGCTGAGTCTGACAGACAGTGTCCAGCAGGTCCGTCATTACATAATATATACCTGTCCGGCTGCAGTACTAGTGTGATATATAATATATATATATTTTAATTTTATCTCATTATCATCCAGTCTATATTAGCAGCAGACACAGTACGGTAGTCCACGGGTGTAGCTACCTCTGTGTCGGCAGTCGCTCGTCCATCCATAATTGTATACCACCTACCCGTGGTTTTTTTTTTCTATCTTCTTGATACTAGTAGCTTACTTTAGGAGTCTGCAGTGCTGACAGACAGTGTCCAGCAGGTCCGTCATTACATAATATATACCTGTCCGGCTGCAGTACTAGTGTGATATATATATATATATATATTTTAATTTTATCTCATTATCATCCAGTCTATATTAGCAGCAGACACAGTACGGTAGTCCACGGCTGTAGCTACCTCTGTGTCGGCAGTCGCTCGTCCATCCATAATTGTATACCACCTACCCGTGGTTTTTTTTTTTCTATCTTCTTGATACTAGTAGCTTACTTTAGGAGTCTGCAGTGCTGACAGACAGTGTCCAGCAGGTCCGTCATTACATAATATATACCTGTCCGGCTGCAGTACTAGTGTGATATATATATATATATATATTTTAATTTTATCTCATTATCATCCAGTCTATATTAGCAGCAGACACAGTACGGTAGTCCACGGCTGTAGCTACCTCTGTGTCGGCAGTCGCTCGTCCATCCATAATTGTATACCACCTACCCGTGGTTTTTTTTTTCTATCTTCTTGATACTAGTAGCTTACTTTAGGAGTCTGCAGTGCTGACAGACAGTGTCCAGCAGGTCCGTCATTACATAATATATACCTGTCCGGCTGCAGTACTAGTGTGATATATATATATATTTTAATTTTATCTCATTATCATCCAGTCTATATTAGCAGCAGACACAGTACGGTAGTCCACGGCTGTAGTTACCTCTGTGTCGGCAGTCGCTCGTCCATCCATAATTGTATATCACCTACCCGTGTTTTTTTTTTTTTTCTATCTTCTTGATACTAGTAGCTTACTTTAGGAGTCTGCAGTGCTGACAGACAGTGTCCAGCAGGTCCGTCATTACATAATATATACCTGTCCGGCTGCAGTACTAGTGTGATATATATATATATATATATATTTTAATTTTATCTCATTATCATCCAGTCTATATTAGCAGCAGACACAGTACGGTAGTCCACGGCTGTAGCTACCTCTGTGTCGGCAGTCGCTCGTCATCCATAAGTATACTAGTATCCATCCATCTCCATTGTTTACCTGAGGTGCCTTTTAGTTGTGCCTATTAAAATATGGAGAACAAAAATGTTGAGGTTCCAAAAATAGGGAAAGATCAAGATCGACTTCCACCTCGTGCTGAAGCTGCTGCCACTAGTCATGGCTGAGACGATGAAATGCCAGCAACGTTGTCTGCCAAGGCCGATGCCCAATGTCATAGTACAGAGCATGTAAAATCCAAAACACCAAATATCAGTAAAAAAAGGACTCAAAAATCTAAAATAAAATTGTCGGAGGAGAAGCGTAAACTTGCCAATATGCCATTTACCACACGGAGTGGCAAGGAACGGCTGAGGCCCTGGCCTATGTTCATGGCTAGTGGTTCAGCTTCACATGAGGATGGAAGCACTCAGCCTCTCGCTAGAAAAATGAAAAGACTCAAGCTGGCAAAAGCACAGCAAAGAACTGTGCGTTCTTCGAAATCCCAAATCCACAAGGAGAGTCCAATTGTGTCGGTTGCGATACCTGACCTTCCCAACACTGGACGTGAAGAGCATGCGCCTTCCACCATTTGCACGCCCCCTGCAAGTGCTGGAAGGAGCACCCGCAGTCCATTTCCTGATAGTCAGATTGAAGATGTCAGTGTTGAAGTACACCAGGATGAGGAGGATATGGGTGTTGCTGGCGCTGGGGAGGAAATTGACCAGGAGGATTCTGATGGTGAGGTGGTTTGTTTAAGTCAGGCACCCGGGGAGACACCTGTTGTCCGTGGGAGGAATATGGCCATTGACATGCCTGGTGAAAATACCAAAAAAATGAGCTCTTCGGTGTGGAAGTATTTCAACAGAAATGCGGACAACAGGTGTCAAGCCGTGTGTTGCCTTTGTCAAGCTGTAATAAGTAGGGGTAAGGACGTTAACCACCTCGGAACATCCTCCCTTATACGTCACCTGCAGCACATTCATAATAAGTCAGTGACAAGTTCAAAAACTTTGGGCGACAGCGGAAGCAGTCCACTGACCAGTAAATCCCTTCCTCTTGTAACCAAGCTCACGCAAACCACCCCACCAACTCCGTCAGTGTCAATTTCCTCCTTCCCCAGGAATGCCAATAGTCCTGCAGGCCATGTCACTGGCAATTCTGACGAGTCCTCTCCTGCCTGGGATTCCTCCGATGCATCCTTGCGTGTAACGCCTACTGCTGCTGGCGCTGCTGTTGTTGCTGCTGGGAGTCGATGGTCATCCCAGAGGGGAAGTCGTAAGCCCACTTTTACTACTTCCACCAAGCAATTGACTGTCCAACAGTCCTTTGCGAGGAAGATGAAATATCACAGTAGTCATCCTGTTGCAAAGCGGATAACTGAGGCCTTGACAACTATGTTGGTGTTAGACGTGCGTCCGGTATCCGCCGTTAGTTCACAGGGAACTAGACAATTTCTTGAGGTAGTGTGCCCCCGTTACCAAATACCATCTAGGTTCCACTTCTCTAGGCAGGCGATACCGAGAATGTACACGGACGTCAGAAAAAGACTCACCAGTGTCCTAAAAAATGCAGTTGTACCCAATGTCCACTTAACCACGGACATGTGGACAAGTGGAGCAGGGCAGGGTCAGGACTATATGACTGTGACAGCCCACTGGGTAGATGTATGGACTCCCGCCGCAAGAACAGCAGCGGCGGCACCAGTAGCAGCATCTCGCAAACGCCAACTCCTAGGCAGGCTACGCTTTGTATCACCGGTTTCCAGAATACGCACACAGCTGAAAACCTCTTACGGCAACTGAGGAAGATCATCGCGGAATGGCTTACCCCAATTGGACTCTCCTGTGGATTTGTGGCATCGGACAACGCCAGCAATATTGTGTGTGCATTAAATATGGGCAAATTCCAGCACGTCCCATGTTTTGCACATACCTTGAATTTGGTGGTGCAGAATTATTTAAAAAAACGAGAGGGGCGTGCAAGAGATGCTGTCGGTGGCCAGAAGAATTGCGGGACACTTTCGGCGTACAGGCACCACGTACAGAAGACTGGAGCAACACCAAAAACGCCTGAACCTGCCCTGCCATCATCTGAAGCAAGAAGTGGTAACGAGGTGGAATTCAACCCTATATATGCTTCAGAGGTTGGAGGAGCAGCAAAAGGCCATTCAAGCCTATACAATTGAGCACGATATAGGAGGTGGAATGCACCTGTCTCAAGCGCAGTGGAGAATGATTTCAACGTTGTGCAAGGTTCTGCTGCCCTTTGAACTTGCCACACGTGAAGTCAGTTCAGACACTGCCAGCCTGAGTCAGGTCATTCCCCTCATCAGGCTTTTGCAGAAGAAGCTGGAGACATTGAAGGAGGAGCTAACACAGAGCGATTCCGCTAGGCATGTGGGACTTGTGGATGGAGCCCTTAATTCGCTTAACAAGGATTCACGGGTGGTCAATCCGTTGAAATCAGAGCACTACATTTTGGCCACCGTGCTCGATCCTAGATTTAAAACCTACCTTGGATCTCTCTTTCCGGCACACACAAGTCTGCTGGGGTTCAAAGACCTGCTGGTGAGAAAATTGTCAAGTCAAGCGGAACGCGACCTGTCAACATCTCCTCCTTCACATTCTCCCGCAACTGGGGGTGCGAGGAAAAGGCTCAGAATTCCGAGCCCACCCGCTGGCGGTGATGCAGGGCAGTCTGGAGCGACTGCTGATGCTGACATCTGGTCCGTACTGAAGGACCTGACAACGATTACGGAGTCGGACATGTCGTCTACTGGCACTGCATATGATTCTCTCCCCATTGAAAGAATGGTGGAGGATTATATGAGTGACCGCATCCAAGTAGGCACGTCAGACAGTCCGTACTTATACTGGCAGGAAAAAGAGGCAATTTGGAGGCCCTTGCACAAACTGGCTTTATTCTACCTAAGTTGCCCTCCCACAAGTGTGTACTCCGAAAGAGTGTTTAGTGCCGCCGCTCACCTTGTCAGCAATCGGCGTACGAGGTTACTTCCAGAAAATGTGGAGAAGATGATGTTCATTAAAATGAATTATAATCAATTCCTCCGTGGAGACATTGACCAGCAGCAATTGCCTCCACAAAGTACACAGGGAGCTGAGATGGTGGATTCCAGTGGGGACGAATTGATAATCTGTGAGGAGGGGGATGTACACGGTGATATATCGGAGGATGATGATGAGGTGGACATCTTGCCTCTGTAGAGCCAGTTTGTGCAAGGAGAGATTAATTGCTTCTTTTTTGGTGGGGGTCCAAACCAACCCGTCATTTCAGTCACAGTCGTGTGGCAGACCCTGTCACTGAAATGATTGGTTGGTTAAAGTGTGCATGTCCTGTTTATACAACATAAGGGTGGGTGGGAGGGCCCAAGGACAATTCCATCTTGCACCTCTTTTTTCTTTCATTTTTCTTTGCGTCATGTGCTGTTTGGGGAGTATTTTTTTGAAGGGCCATCCTGCGTGACACTGCAGTGCCACTCCTAGATGGGCCAGGTGTTTGTGTCGGCCACTAGGGTCGCTTATCTTACTCACACAGCTACCTCATTGCGCCTCTTTTTTTCTTTGCGTCATGTGCTGTTTGGGTAATGTTTTTTGGAAGGGCCATCCTGCGTGACACTGCAGTGCCACTCCTAGATGGGCCAGGTGTTTGTGTCGGCCACTAGGGTCGCTTATCTTACTCACACAGCTACCTCATTGCGCCTCTTTTTTTCTTTGCGTCATGTGCTGTTTGGGGAGTGTTTTTTGGAAGGGCCATCCTGCGTGACACTGCAGTGACACTCCTAGATGGGCCAGGTGTTTGTGTCGGCCGCTAGGGTCGCTTAGCTTACTCACACAGCTACCTCATTGCGCCTCTTTTTTTCTTTGCGTCATGTGCTGTTTGGGGAGTGTTTTTTGGAAGGGCCATCCTGCGTGACACTGCAGTGCCACTCCTAGATGGGCCAGGTGTTTGTGTCGGCCACTAGGGTCGCTTAGCTTAGTCATCCAGCGACCTCGGTGCAAATTTTAGGACTAAAAATAATATTGTGAGGTGTGAGGCGTTCAGAATAGACTGAAAATGAGTGGAAATTATGGTTTTTGAGGTTAATAATACTTTGGGATCAAAATGACCCCCAAATTCTATGATTTAAGCTGTTTTTTAGTGTTTTTTGAAAAAAACACCCGAATCCAAAACACACCCGAATCCGACAAAAAAAATTCGGTGAGGTTTTGCCAAAACGCGGTCGAACCCAAAACACGGCCGCGGAACCGAACCCAAAACCAAAACACAAAACCCGAAAAATTTCAAGTGCACATCTCTAATAGAGGGGTCAGTAATGCAGTGATGGTTATAGAAAGGTCAGTGATGTAGTGTAGGGTATAGAGGGGTCAGTTATGTAGTGTGGGGTAAAGAGGGGTCAGTAAAGATACTAAGCTGAAGTACTTAGAACACTTCTTGAATTAAGACACAACCTGCAAGACAAAAGTATGCAATATGGGTGAAAAGGCAAATGTCAGAGGTCTGATACAAGTGACCAGCTCCACACCTTGCACCACATAGCGTTATGTTAAACTGGGATATGTTCTTTTTTGGTGTGTGTGTGTGTGTGTGTGTGTGTGTGTGTGTGTATGTGTGTGTGTGTGTGTGTGTGTGGGGGGGGGGGGTGCCAAAGGAAATTTTTGCCATTGGCTCCTTTGGTCTAGAACCAGCCCTGATCACAAAATATTTTTGTCTGAGCAGACTGGACACTGATCAGCGTTGGCTCATTCTCAGCCCCCCGCCCAGCCTCTGCTGCCAACAGACTGCTATTAGCTAGTTAACCTTCTGCCTTCCCTATCTATGACACAGACTGCTGCTAATGCTACCAGAATGTTCCCAGTGGCTTCACACCAACAGTGAATCCCAGCCGATGATGTAGGGCAGCGTGTGGGGGAGGGGGTCAGTTGCTGTGGCTCCAACATGGTAACCGCCAATGGACTGCAATGCTTTATCGAAAGGGGGGGCGCCAGTCCCTTACTTTGCCAGGGGCGCTTGGACCCCTAGCTACACCTCTGTTGACCCTAACCGATACCCCTAAACTAACCATAATTCCTGCAGTAAAAATCCATGTTTCTATGTATATAGGGGGTCATTCCGAGTTGATCGCTTGCTGCCGTTGTTCGCTGCGTAGCAATCAGTTGAAAAAAAATGGCTAATCTGTGCATGCGCATGCTCCGTAATGTGCATGCGCATCGTACGGGTACAAAGTCCATTGTGGTTTTGCACTAGTTCTAGCGATTATTCCAATCACAGAACAGGCCACAAGGAGATTGACAGAAAGAGGGCGTTTCTGGGTGTCAACTGACCGTTTTCAGGGAGTGCTTGGAAAAATGCAGGCGTGGCAGAAGAAATGCAGACGTGGCTGGGCATTCGCTGGATGGGTGTGTGACATCAAAAGCCGTCCCTCGGTTGTTAGAATCAACGCACACGAAGTGTAACTACAGTGCTGGTCTTATTTTGAAACGATTTTGCAGGCGCTCTGCTACTCAAGTATTCGCACTTCTCCAAAGTGAATATACACTCTCCAGTGGGCAGCGACAATGCATTTGCATGGCTGCTAAAAACTGCTAGCGAGCAATCAACTCAGAATGACCCCCATAGTGTATTGCAAGAAAATATCTGTAAATCCAATGGTACCGTAAGTGCGGTATATACTCGCACTTCTTTGCGGGGTGAGAACATCTCCCCTAAGTGAAGTCAGCCCTATGAATAGAGTTTGTGTGATCCCTGTGCAGCAGTCACAGAAAGGGTTCATCTCTGCAGTTTGTCACTCAAATTACATTGCTGCATTTTTTCTAGAAGTGGATCTGAGAGCTGTTACCCGCAGACCAGCTACAATAATTATCCTGGGTACTCACTAGACCAGTGGTTCTCAAACTGCACCCTGGGGTGCCTCAGGACACTTGCAGGGGTGCCTTGGATTGGTGGTCCAGGACCAATTCAAAATATTTATAGTTAGTGTTATAGGCAAAACCAGTGCTGTTGGCTGGCAATCATAACATATGTGCACAAGCAGAAGCAAATCCTGTCCCCTACCAAAGGGCCAGTGCTAGGGTGTTTGGCGCCTCCCTGCAAACTATTAATTTGGGCCCTCTCTCCAATACTTAATAAAGGGACAGTGCGCTCCTTAAAAAAAGAAGGTGTGGTATCACAAGGAAGGGGCATGGCCACACAATAGCACCCCAAATCAAAATACGCCACACAGTAGCACTATCTTATTGTCATTACACCGCATGTAATAATAATAATAATAATACCCACAGTCGCAGTGCCCTTTATACACATAACCACCATATCAGTGCAGCTTACACACATAATGCCAACAGTAGCAGTGCCCCTTCTACACATGCCCACGGTGGCAATCCTTTACATGGCAAATATCAACCTGGTTTTGCCATGTAAAGGATTGCCACTTTAAAAACAAACAATCAAAAAAAAAAAAAAAAAAACCAACAGGAAAAAACACAAAATCTCTCACTTTCTGATTCTCACACCCTATTACATTCCTCCCTATATATTTAAATGTTTCTATTACTGTATGTTCCCTCTTCCCTTCTCCAAACTATACACATCAACATTTTTTAGTATTTCCAGGTAAGTTTTGTGATGTAGGCCATGCACAATTTTAGTTGCCCTAATGTATTTACAGCCTTCTGGAGATATGGCTTCTGGAACTGAACACAGGATTCTAAATGTGGCTGTACCAAGGACCTATACAGTGGCATTACAGGTTGAGTATCCCTTATCCAAAATGCTTGGGACCAGAGGAATTTTGGATATCAGATTTTTCTGTATTTTGGAATAATTGCATACCATAACGAGATATTATGGTGATGGGACCTAAATCTAAGCACAGAAGGCATTTATGTTTCATATACACCTTATACACACAGCCTGAAGGTCATTTTAGCCAATATTTTTTATAACTTTGTGCATTAAACAAAGTGTGTGTACATTCACAGAATTCATTTATGTTTCATATACACCTTATACACACAGTCTGAAGTTCATTTAATACAATATTTTTAATAACTTTGAGTATTAAACAAAGTTTGTGTACACTGAGCCATCAAAACACAAAGGTTTCACTATCTCAGTCTCACTCAAAAAAGTCCGTATTTCGGAATATTCCGTATTTCTGAATATTTGGATATGGGATACTCAACCTGTATTACTTTTTTCTGCTACTGGTTCTTTAACCTATGCAAACAAGCATCTGACTTGCCTTTCCTATTGCTTTGTTACATTGCTCACCTGAAATAGTAATACTTAGATAGCTTTCCTCTTGCCATTATAATGCCCTTAATATTATAGTTAGCCTTTGCATTTTTGAGACGTGTATGATTTTGCATTTTTTGGCATTAAATGTTGCCATGTTCTTGACCATTCCTCTAGTCCAGGGGCGGAACTGCCAGAGACAACGGAGTCAGTTGCCGCCGGGCTCCAGCCCTAAAGGGGCTTCCTCCATTGCCCCCCGGCTGTTACGTGCCCTTCCTACTAAATAGACAAAGGCGCTACCAGCAGGGTCTCGCAGTTTGTACATTCCATGCCGTAACACCCTTCTTTCCACCTTCACAATGAAGCTATTGGTACTTTGCAAAAAAAAAAATTATTAGCATTGCAACTCAGCATATCAATGCAGTGTGCAGCCACACACTCCATATATCTGCTCAGCCACAAAGCTGATTATTTCTTCACAAAGTACAAGGTGAGCTCCAAATAGAATTCTCTAGCTTAGATTATACCTTTCTATGCAAGGGTAAGTAGCTCAATTGTTTGACTGCAATGCCACAGGAAATGGTTTGGATCCAAGACAGTGTGACTGAATAATAAAGAAACCTTAAGATGAGTTCATGAATGTTGTATAAGTATTAGTGAGAGAATGGGTCAGGAGCATGCTAGGCTGCAAAAAATAAGGTAGGCTGCAAGTGAAAGTAATGATCTCCTATATATTTTCCCAGATCTGTCACTCTGTGTGGCTAACTCTGGGGGAAGTCACAGCAATGGGCGGAGACGGCATCTGCAGGACGATACACCAGTGCCAGCAGCAGACCGTAACAAAGTGACAGATCAGGGAGAATATATAGGAGGTAGGGAGGTGGCCATGGTACATGGCTGGCCAAGGGACACTAGCTCATGTACCCCTTTACCACTGAGGCTGGCCACCAAGGATGGACCTGTCACCAGTGCACATGCAATAACCTCTTCTGCTGCCCTCTTTGCAACTCAGATTGCCCAGTGCTCCCCTTCGCTAACAGTCCACAAAGTTTCCCCATCTCACGATCTGCCTCCTCACCCCCACTTTCATCTCTACAGCACACGCGCATATCATACAAGATCCCATCATGCGTACGTAGGTCTGAAATGCAAGAGGGAGGTTGGGGGGAGATTGGCATGCGCCAGAAACACCACACAGCTCACTGTGACCACAGTGGAGAGGCGCTGCAACAGAACAATACACCAACCTCGGAGCAAGGAACTGCGTCGGTCAGGAGGAGAACTATTTCAATAGCATAAAAAGGTTAATGCGTCCCACCCTATGGACACCAGACTCATCAAGTCACTGTTGCCAGAGTCTCATACAATGACTCTGAACCTCTAAGCACACTATTTGACTGTCCACACCCTGCTGTGCCTAATACCCATCTCCTCCACCACCCTCAACACTGACCCACACATCATTCACCCACAAAGATACAATAAAGGTAGTTTGGATAAATTAGCTAAATGAAATGGATTTAACCAATTTATCTAAATGACCATTTTTGGATGTTTTCCAGTGTTTGTGAGCAAATGGTCAATTGTCATTTGCTGCCACATATTAGCATAATTTTGTTTCAACTAGAAAAAAAAATTGGACAGATAATCTAAGTGTGGATCCAGTTTAAAGGTCCGTATTCACGGCCCGATTTTGGGGAGAGATGTGTGCTGAGCGAACTGCTCAGCACACATCTCTGCCCCCGCTCAGCACAGCGTGATGTGTGCTGAGCGTACGGGGGGTGGGGGGGGGGGCGCTCATTTCACCCCCTGTGTAGGGCATTCTGTGTGTATCCAGTTTTCCAGGTGTGAGCATGATACAACTACTGACTTGCGAGTAACTATACAGCAGCTCCATACCTTGTGACTTGAAGAAACACCAGTTAACCCCGGGAATGCTGCAGTCAAAGCAACAATTCCTCTTCTTACATTCCGCTGCACTTATTGTGGGGTAGCCGCAATCCCTTCTGCTGTACGGTTCCACATTACATTGTTTCTTGTCACTTCCTGTTGATGCAGTAAGGAAACATCCAGGAATTACAGCAGCTTAGTTTTTTTTTTTTTAACTGGGGCAATTTAGCTAGATCACAGGGCAATTTAGCTCCTTTGGTCCTTTTTTAGGACAAGTTAATCAGACAGTTGAGCAAACTGAAAAACAGCTAACAGGAAATTTCCACTTAAATGGTATTTTCTAATCTTATCTGACCATGACTAAAAATAAAGGATACACAAGATAAACTCTTAGAGCCATGGACCTTATCCATGTTTAAGCTCCATCAAATCTGTAATCAATAGCACTACATGCTCCCACTTTACCACTGTACTATATACTCTACCTGTGTTTTTAAGGTAAAAACACCATTTAACCCCAGTGACACTTGAATTAAAGCAGCAGCCTCTGGAATAGCATTCCTTAGCATTAATCCCAGGAAATCTGCAATCTTCACGCTCTTTGATAGCCATGCTACATTGCTGTTTACTTGGATGGAGCAGAGAGCACAACATCAGGACATAGGAAATATTACAATGCATGATAAGAAAGGTGTGAGCTCTACAGCAAGGCCTCTAACCCTTTGCCAGTGCCAAATACATAGGGCTTAACTCAGATCTGATCACAGCAGCAAATTTATTAGCTAAAACCATGTACACTGCAGGGGGGGGGGGGGTGTATAATATGTGCAGAGAGAGTTAGATTTTGGTGCGGTGTGTTCAAACTGAAATCTAAATTGCAGTGTAAAAACAAAACAGCCAGTATTTACCCTGCACACAAACAATATAACCCACCTAAATCTCTCTGCAAATGTTATATCTGCCCCCCCCCCAACCCTGCAGTGCACATGGTTTTGCCCACTAGCTAACAAATTTGCTGCATCTGGGAATTACAGCAGCTTAATATTTCTTTTTACAGAAGGTTCAGCAAATTAAATTATTTAGTGAAATACTGTAATCATAACAGTTACAGGGATATTGTAGGTAGATTTATTGTCAGTGGATAAATGTAAAAATTAAACCCTTAGGCATAGTTCCAAAATGCTGTCATTGCAATCCAGATTTTAAGGATATCATGCTTGAGCACAGGTGACTTAATTAGAACTTCGGTCAATGTGAATTAACCATTGGACTCAACCATGGTTATCCTTAAAACCCAGGGGTCTATTTAAGATCGATCTTAATCGATGTTGGGCTTCCAGGTTGAAAAAAAAACACACATTTACTAACATTTTAAAATTTATATAAAAAATCATCTGTTCGTAAATGCAGTGCACATGGTTTTGCCCAACTGCTAACAAAAATCCTGCTGCGATCAACTCAGAATTACCCCCCATGGCCCTCATTCCGAGTTGTTCGCTCGCAAGCTGCTTTTAGCAGCATTGCACACGCTAAGCTGCCGCCTACTGGGAGTGAATCTTAGCATCTTAAAATTGCGAACGAAAGATTTGCAATATTGCGATAAGACATCTCTGTGCAGTTTCTGAGTAGCTCGAGACTTACTCTGCCAGTGCGATCAGTTCAGTGCTTGTCGTTCCTGGTTTGACGTCACAAACACACCCAGCGTTCGCCCAGACACTCCTCCGTTTCTCCAGCCACTCCCGCGTTTTTCCCAGAAACGGTAGCATTTTTTCCCACACGCCCCTAAAACGGCCTGTTTCCGCCCAGAAACACCCACTTCCTGTCAATCACATTACGATCACCAGAACGATGAAAAAACCGTGAGTAATATTCCTAACTGCACAGCAAATTTACTTGGCGCAGTCGCAGTGTGAACATTGCGCATGCGCATTAAGCGGAAAATCGCTGCGATGCGAAGAAAATTACCGAGCGAACAACTCGGAATGACCACCTATGTGCACTGCAGGGAAGGCAGATTTAACATGTTCAGAGAGAGTTAGATTTGGGTGTGGTGTGTTCAATCTGCAATCTAATTTGCAGTGTAAAAATAAAGCAGTTAGTATTTACCCTGCACAGAAACAAAATAACTCACCCAAATCTAACTCTTTCTGCACATGTTATATCTGCCTCCCCTGCAGTACACATGGTTTTGCCCAACTGCTAACAAAATTCCTGCTGCGATCAACTTGGAATTACCCCCATCGATTGATGTTTTCACACTGCTCGTGTATATAAGACATAGGGCCTAATTCAGTTTGGATCGTAATACGCGTTCCAACCGCAAAAACTATGAAGAGGATGGGGGCATATACGCAGGGTCCATCCTGTGCGTGTGCCTACATTTTCTCCGGGTGCCCCGCAGAAAATGCGAATGCCTCTGCCTGTCAATCAGTAGAGGGCGTACCTTTGCAGGTATATCGCGATCATGAGCCATGTCTCCCATTTTTGTAATTATAGGTGCTCTGTGAGCTGCTGGCCATGCCCCAGCCCCTCTGTCTCCCGTGAATAGAGATTGAGGCTTATTCAGACCAGATCGCTTCAATTTATTTTCACCCAGCGGGCAATCTGGTTTGCACTGCACATGCGTATGCGCCACAATGCGTAAGTGCGACGGTCCGGAGATCACAAGAAGATTGACAAGAAGAGGGTGTTTGTGTGGGTGGCAACTGAATGTTTCTAGGGAGTGTCCGGAAAAACACTGGAGGGACCCGGCGTTTTGTGGGAGGATTTGTGACGTCACCTCAATGGCTGAGTAAGTGCTGAGCTGTGCAGCTCTTGTGCACATGTGATCACACACCTGCACAGCAAATTTTCCCTTCCGCTGTAGGCGACAACTACCTGATTACAGGGATGCAAAAAACACACCCTAGCGATCAGGTCTGAATTACCCACAATGTGCATATTTGCAGAGCAACAAGCTACAGGGAGCCTTCCACCCCCCCCCCCCTTTCCCATGGGAAGGGGGGGGGGGTTGTTTGGGTTAGCTGGACATTCCCCAAAAAAGTGACTGTCCTGCAAAAATTGGGATAGTTGGGAGGTATGTTCAAATACATTTATTGTTTTGCATGCAGGGTAAATACTGGCTTCTTTGACATTTAGCCACAAATGCTGCACAGCTGAATTACAGTATTACACTGCAATTAACAGTTATGCTAGGACATTCCCCCTCCCAAATCTACCTCTCTCTGCATGTTACATCTGTCCCACAGTGGCGTGCGGTGAGGTCAGTGGCTAGTGAGGCACTACAGCCATAATGTCCGCCGAATCCTGCCGATGACCCTTAGCCAATGCCCGCTACTGCCTCTGAGCCGATACCCGCTGCCACCGCCAATAGCTTACAAACTCGCCCACAATCAACTGACCCAGCCCTCCACCACTAATTTCTATCTCAGTCCGATGCCGCCAATGCCCGCTGCCTGCCTGCTCATTGTTCTCGTTATATATTATACATTTTTAAAGAAAAAAAAAATGAGTGTTTGGGACTGGGAAGGGTGAGGGAGGAGGACATGAATGCAATTTTGTTGTCCAGGGCTTCCATTAACTTAAAGGAGAAGGGTCTGAATGGGTTAAAAAAAATGCGTGAGGCCCCCCCTCCTTAGTATAACCAGCCTCGGGCTCTTTGAGCCGGTCCTGGTTATTTAAATACTGGGGGAAAAATTGGACAGGGGTTCCCCGTATTTAGACAACCAGCACCGGGCTCTTAGACCGGTCCAGGTTCCAAAAATACGTGGGACAATAGATGTAGGGGTCCCCCATATTTTTAAAACCAGCACCGGGCTCCACTAGCCAGAGAGATAATGCCACAGCCGGGGGACACTTTTATGTAGGTCCCTGCGGCCCTGGCATTACCCCTCCAACTAGTCACCCCTGGCCGGGGTTCCCTGGAGGAGTGGGGACCCCTTAAATCAAGAGGTTCCTCCCCTCGAGGCACCCAAGGGCCAGGGGTGAAGCCCGAGGCTGTCCCCAGCACCCCTGGGTGGTGGGTGCCGGGCTGATAGCCATGTGTGTAAAAAAAGAATATTGTTTTTTCGTTGTGGAACTACAAGGCCCAGCAAGCCTCCCCCGCTTGCTGGTACTTGGAGAACCTCAAGTACCAGCAGGCGGGGAAATAACGGGCTTGCTGGTACCTGTAGTTCTACAACAACAAAAAATACCCAAATAAAAACACAAACACACACAGCGTGACAGTAAAATTATTGAGACAGGCTGTAGCATGTGGGTGCATGTAACCCTATAAAAGTGATGGATTGGGTGACTATTACAATACCCACTGTTGCTGTCTGAAAAATGATGGATTTATAGATTGCTCTGCCGAGACATGTTTTTTTCTAAAATGCACCACAGGTATGGATGGATAGTATACTTGACGACACAGAGGTAGGTAGAGCAGTGGCCTACTGTACCGTACTGCTATGTATTATATTATTTATTATTATTATTATCCTTTATTTATATGGCGCCACAAGGGTTCCGCAGTGCCCAATTACAGAGTACATAAACAAATAATCAAACAGGAAAACAGCAACTTACAGTTGACGACAATATAGGACAAGTACAGGGTAAATAAACATAGCTACATCAGCAGATGACACTGGAATAAGTATCAGGTGGCAGAAGACTGCTGGATTTGGTGCAGCTGAAGATTATTAAAGTAAGAAAAGAGTAAGCACATGAGGGAAGAGGGCCCTGCTCGTGAGAGCTTACATTCTAAAAGGGAGGGGTAGACAGACAGGGTGAGACAGATGGGGTACATAGAGAGCATGGAACAGAGGTTTAGGATGAGATTTGGCTGGGTTTGGTGAAGAAGTGGGTCTTGAGAGCCCGTTTGAAGTTTTGTAGAGAGGTGGAGAGTCTGAGGGGGAGAGGTAGGGAATTCCAGAAAAGTGGTGCAGCACGTGAAAAATCTTGGAGGTAGGAGTGGGAGGAAGTAATCCGTAGGCAGGAGAGTCGGTGTGCATTAGCAGAGCGAAGAGGACGGGTGGGAGTGTAAAGCGAGATAAGATCAGAGATGTAGATGGGAGAGGAGTGGGTGAGGGCTTTGTAAGCAAGTGTGAGAAGCTTGAAATGGATTCTGAAAGGGAAGGGGAGCCAGTGAAGGACTAGTAAGAGAGGAGAGGTGGACGTAGTGCGTTTGGTGAGGAAAATGAGCCGGGCAGCAGCATTGAGGATAGATTGGAGTGGAGAGAGGTATTTGTCAGGAATGCCAGTCAGGAAGAGATTACAGCAGTCCAGTCTGGAGATGACCAGTGAGTGGATAAGAGTCTTAGTAGCATCCTGGGTCAGAAAGGGTCTGATCCTGGAAATATTTTTTAGATGAAAACGGCAGGTTTGTGAGAGGTGCTGAATGTGTGGTTTGAAGGAGAGGGAGGAGTCAAGGATTACTCCAAGACAGCGCGCTTGGGGGGTAGAGGAGATAGTAGTGCCATCAATAGATAATGAGATTGTAGGAGGTGAGATTATGCGGGAGGGAGGGAAGATGATCAGCTCGGTCTTAGACATGTTAAGTTTAAGAAAGCGCTGGGACATCCAGGAAGAGATAGCAGAGAGACAGTTGGAGATACGAGTGAGGAGAGTAGGGGAGAGGTCTGGAGAGGAAAGATAGATTTGAGTGTCATCAGCATAGAGATGATATTGGAAACCAAAAGAACTAATGAGCTTACCTAGTGAGGACGTATAGAGAGAGAAGAGAAGAGGACCAAGGACAGAACCTTGGGGTACCCCTACAGTTAGTGGAAGTGAGGGGGAGGTGGAGTCATGAGAGGAGACAGAGAATGAACGGTCAGAAAGGTAGGACGACAACCAAGAGAGGGCAGTGTTACGCAAACCAATGGAGTGAAGGATTTGCAGTAGGAGAGGATGGTCCACAGTGTCAAAAGCAGCAGAGAGATCAAGTAGAATAAGTAGAGAGTAGTGTCCCTTAGATTTAGCAGCATGGAGGTCATTGCATACTTTTGTAAGGGCAGTTTCAGTGGAGTGGAGAGGACGGAAGCCAGACTGGAATGGGTCAAGCAGTGAGTGTGAGGAAAGAAAGGAAGTAAGGCGGTTGTAGACAATACGCTCAAGGAGTTTGGAGGCAAAAGGGAGGAGAGAGATGGGTCGGTAGTTGGAGATAGTGTTTGGATCAAGGGTAGGTTTTTTAAGAATAGGAGAGATGAGAGCGTGCTTGAAGGCAGAGGGGACAGTGCCTGATGAGAGGGAGAGATTGAGAAGGTGGGAAAGATGGGAACAAGCAGAAGAAGAGAGGTGGCAAAGGAGGCGGGAGGGGATAGGGTCAAGTGGGGAGGTGGTGAGGGGACAGGAACGAATGAGGGCCATGACTTCCTCTCCAGATGCATGGGAGAAAGATGACAGAGTTGGTGCGAGGGATGGGGAGGGTTGGTAAGGGATGGGAGAAGGCTGGTTACTGATAGTCTGGTGTGATGTGATGTCCTGACGTATGGAGTCAATTTTGGATGTGAAGTAAGTGGCAAAGTCAAGAGCAGAGAGTGAGGAAGGGAGACGAGGTGGAGGTGGGCAGAGGAGTGAGTTGAGAGTGGCAAAGAGGCGCCGGGGGTTGGAAGACTGGGAGGAGATGAGGTTCTTGAAGTATGACTGTTTAGCAAGAGAAAGGGCAGCACTGAAGGATGAGAGCATAAGTTTGAAATGGAGGAAGTCTGCCTTAGAGCGTGATTTCCTCCAGTGTCGCTCAGCAGTACATGAGCATTTTTGCAGATATCTGGTGCATTTGGTGTGCCAGGGTTGAGGTGTTAATTTGCAAGGGTGAATAGTGGTTGGTGGAGCAACAGAGTCAAGAGCAGAAGTAAGGGAAGCATTGTATGTGGAAGTGGCTTGTTCAGGGCATGAGAGAGAGAGAATAGGAGAGAGAAGTGAGTCAAACAGGGAGGAAAGGAATGTGGTGTCAATAGCTTCAATGTTACGCTTAGTGATGGTAGCCTTAGGAGGTAGAGATGGGGAAGTCGAGAGAGATAGGTTGAAGGAGAGCAGGTGGTGGTCAGAGAGGGGAAATGGGGAGTTGGAAAAATCAGAAATATCACAGCGGTGAGTGAAGACCAGATCCAGTGAGCTCCCATTCACATGGGAGGGTGAGGAGGTCCACTGGGAGAGACCAAGTGAAGAGGTGAGGTTAAGGAGTTTAGAGGCAGGGGATTGTGTGGGGATGTCAATAGGGATGTTGAAATCGCCTAGGATAATGGTGGGAATGTCAGAAGAGAGGAAGTGAGGAAGCCAGGAAGCAAAGTTGTCGATGAATTTGGAAGCAGTGCCAGGGGGCCGGTAAATGACAGCTACTCTAAGATGGACTGGTTGGAAGAGGCATATGGTGTGGACCTCAAATGTAGAGAATATAAGGGATGGTTCTGGTGGTATGAGTTGGTAGGAGTAACTAGAAGGTAAAAGGACCCCAACACCACCCCCATGGCGACCCCCAGGTCGGGGTGTGTGTGTGAATGTAAGGCCCCCAGCAGAGAGAGCAGCAGCAGAAGTAGTGTCAGAGGGCATAATCCAAGTTTCAGTAATGGCTAGTAGGTGTAGGGAGTTGGAAATGAAAAGGTCATGAGTGGGGACCAGTTTGTTACAAACAGATCTGGCATTCCAGAGGGCACAGGATAGGGGGTATGAGTTTGTGGGAGAGATGTGAATTAGATTTTCAGGGTTGCTGTAGCGATGAGGTGGGATTAACTTTGAGGGCAGGGATGATGAGAGAGTAGTGATGGTACGGGTGCCTGAGCTAGGAGGGGAAACTGCAGGAGGTGGGCAGGGAGGGAGGTCAGTGTGATGTGGATGGGGGTGTGGGGAGGTGACAGGGAAGGGAGAGAGGGAGCAGGGCTGAGTTGTGGGGTAGCAGGACCATGGGGCAGAGGTGAATGAAAGTGGGGTAACAGGAAAGGTGGGGGAAGGAAACAGAGGGATGGAGGGGAGACAGAGGAGGGGAGAGAGGAGGAGGTGGAGGAGACTAGTGGGGAAGGATAAAGATACATTATTAGGTAGACACTGAGTGATGTGGGGAGTATAAGAAAACCTTGACATAGTGTTAAGTAGGTAAATAGGTTGAAGTAGTGGAAGTAGGAGAGGAGACTGTAAGGCAATCCGAGCAGAAGAATTGCAGAAATGCAGGTGAGAAAAGCAGTGTAGGCTCAAGGGGTGTAGATTTAGTATGAAATGAGTCAAAAGCGTAGATAAAGTGGGTGCAGAAATGTATTTGGAGTGTAAGAAATGAAAGGATTGTGAGAGGTTTAAGAAGCAATGGTAATTATGTTAGATGTTTTAAGTGTTTGCAGGTAAAATTGCATTGGTGCAGCTGTGCTTAAAAAACAAAATTACAATAATACAGATACAGGCATTTGTAGGTGAAATGGATGGTTTATGAAATGTCCAAGTAAGGTAGTTCTGTGCTATGTAATCAGATGCAACAATCAGGAGGTGAGTGATCTGAGGAGTAAGTGACTCACATTTGTTATTAGTTCTTCAGTTTTCTTTGTTTTGTTAGATTGGTGTGCTTCTGTTTTCCTTCTTTTTCACTTCGATTGAACGCTGATTGAACACTGCTGTTATGTGTCAATTTTATCACGCTTTGATAAAAATGCACGCTTAGATCAATAAATGCACAGCCAAATGGCTTTGCACAGCCTACACCATTGGACTTAAGTAGAAGACTATTACAAGTGAAACCAATAATTGAAATCTGTAACCACACCCCACCCCCTCAAATGCCAGGCAATAAATTACCTTAAAAACAACAACCAGGCATTCCACAAAGATTAAACTGGGTCTATATCATTCAAAACTTTAAAAAAGTACTTAAAAATCACATACTATGCGATAATGTTTCAATTTGCATTACCCAGCAGAATTAGCTTTGCATATATAGATATAGTGCAGCAGAATATATTGGTGGTTGTAGTCAATTGTAATTACCTGTAGGTGACAAGAAGAGAAGAAACGTCAATTCACAATCGATATCAGCTGAAGATAAATTAACGCTGATTGAACGCTGCTGTTATGTGTCAATTTTATCACGCTTTGATAAAAATGCACGCTTGGATCAATAAATGCACAGCCAAACGGCTTTGCACAGCCTACACCATTGGACTTAAGTAGAAGACTATTACAAGTGAAACCAATAATTGAAATCTGTAACCACACCCCACCCCCTCAAATGCCAGGCAATAAATTACCTTAAAAACAACAACCAGGCATTCCACAAAGATTAAACTGGGTCTATATCATTCAAAACTTTAAAAAAGTACTTAAAAATCACATACTATGCAATAATGTTTCAATTTGCATTACCCAGCAGAATTAGCTTTGCATATATAGATATAGTGCAGCAGAATATATTGGTGGTTGTAGTCAATTGTAATTACTCAGCAGAATTAGCTTTTCATATATAGATATAGTGCAGCAGAATATATTGGTGGTTGTAGTCAATTGTAATTACCCAGCAGAATTAGCTTTGCAAATATAGATATAGTGCAGCAGAATATATTGGTGGTTGTAGTCAATTGTAATTACCCAGCAGAATTAGCTTTGCATATATATAGTGCAGCAGAATATATTGGTGGTTGTAGTAAATTGTAATTACCCAGCAGCAGCTCTACTGCACTCAACATCACCAGTGCTCACAATATATATAATGCTATATACTATGCCATAGTGGTGCTTACTATATAACACCCCCTACTGCGTTCCCCCTGGCAATGAGCATGACACCCAGAGAGTGAAACCCCTGGCAATGAGCATGACACCCAGCACGTGAAACTCTTGGCATTGAGCAGTTTTTGTAAAAGTAATTAGAAGCTTTACTGTAGGGCATAGTGTATCACAGATATTGTGGTGAGTGACATAATATGTTCCAAAGGGCATTAATGTGTGGGGCTTACCCTGCACAGAAACAAAATAACTCACCCAAATCTAACTCTTTCTGCACATGTTATATCTGCCTCCCCTGCAGTACACATGGTTTTGCCCAACTGCTAACAAAATTCCTGCTGCGATCAACTTGGAATTACCCCCATCGATTGATGTTTTCACACTGCTCGTGTATATAAGACATAGGGCCTAATTCAGTTTGGATCGTAATACGCGTTCCAACCGCAAAAACTATGAAGAGGATGGGGGCATATACGCAGGGTCCATCCTGTGCATGTGCCTACATTTTCTCCGGGTGCCCCGCAGAAAATACGAATGCCTCTGCCTGTCAATCAGTAGAGGGCGTACCTTCGCAGGTATATCGCGATCATGAGCCATGTCTCCCATTTTTGTCATTATAGGTGCTCTGTGAGCTGCTGGCCATGCCCCAGCCCCTCTGTCTCCCGTGAATAGAGATTGAGGCTTATTCAGACCAGATCGCTTCAATTTATTTTCACCCAGCGGGCAATCTGGTTTGCATTGCACATGTGTATGCGCCACAATGCGTAAGTGCGACGGCCCGGAGATCACAAGAAGATTGACAAGAAGAGGGTGTTTGTGTGGGTGGCAACTGAATGTGTCTAGGGAGTGTCCGGAAAAACACTGGAGGGACCCGGCGTTTTGTGGGAGGATTTGTGACGTCACCTCAATGGCTGAGTAAGTGCTGAGCTGTGCAGCTCTTGTGCACATGTGATCACACACCTGCACAGCAAATTTTCCCTTCCGCTGTAGGCGACAACTACCTGATTACAGGGATGCAAAAAACACACCCTAGCGATCGGGTCTGAATTACCCACAATGTGCATATTTGCAGAGCAACAAGCTACAGGGAGCCTTCCACCCCCCATCCACCCCCTTCCCCATGGGAAGGGGGGGGGGGGGTGTTTGGGTTAGCTGGACATTCCCCAAAAAAGTGACTGTCCTGCAAAAATTGGGATAGTTGGGAGGTATGTTCAAATACATTTATTGTTTTGCATGCAGGGTAAATACTGGCTTCTTTGACATTTAGCCACAAATGCTGCACAGCTGAATTACAGTATTACACTGCAATTAACAGTTATGCTAGGACATTCCCCCTCCCAAATCTACCTCTCTCTGCATGTTACATCTGTCCCACAGTGGCGTGCGGTGAGGTCAGTGGCTAGTGAGGCACTACAGCCATAATGTCCGCCGAATCCTGCCCATGACCCTTAGCCAATGCCCGCTACTGCCTCTGAGCCGATACCCGCTGCCACCGCCAATGGCTTACAAACTCGCCCACAATCAACTGACCCAGCCCTCCGCACTATCCTGACTTCTCCCGTCTGCTTACTTTGTGCTTTCCAATGCACAATGCAAACTACAGGTAGTACTGCAGGGCCCACACCCTTTTACTTGCCTTACAGAGCAGCTCTGGGTCTGTTACAGTGCCCAGCTGCTGCAAGAAATCAGCTTGAATGCTTCAGGGGCTGGGGCATAGCCAACATGAGCCCCACACCGAAGGAGGGTGGAGGTGTTTAATGCGAACTAGGGGTCATCCAAGCGCCGCAAAAGGCCGCCATGCCCTGCACGCCCCTTTTCTCTTTTCATATGCAGACGAGAGTTGAAGCCAACTTTGACCCACTGCTTGGATGGCATTACCATATGCAAATCAATCTGCTGCAGGCCTTCCCCCAGGAATGCTTGCACTAGTTGTTGCATTTGGTTTGTTGTTTGGGGGTGCTTCAGTATTAGGCAGCCTTCTGCCCTCCCATGTTCATCTGAAAATATGTGTTCTCCCTGCAGTTGTTGTCCCCAGATGAGAGTTCCCTTGTGCTGCCTCAGTTGAATCTCCTTTACTTGACAGAGATGTGCCTGAGCAGCGGCCCTCCCCAGCCCTATCTCAAATCATACTTATTTTGCATAGGAGATACCATGGTCATGAAGATTGTTTTCCCAGGGTGAGGTTCATTCATTGCATTCTGGGTATGCTGACCCCTGTGATTTCCCCAAATGTGGGAAACTCGACTGCATTATTTGTGGTAGTGGGGGACTGTGTTTGTGCTTTCCTCTGGTCAGCTCTGGTAAAAGTCAGATTTCTTTGTCTCAGATCTTCCTCTAGCCTTGTTCTTCTTTCGAGAGTTCCCTTGTGCTGCCTCAGTTGGATCTCCTTCACTTGACAGGGGGGTGCACGAGCAGCGACCCTCCCCAGCTCTAGCCCAACTCCTATTTACCTGCCAGGTGAGATACTATGATCAGGAAGGTGCTTCTCCCAGGGCAAGGCTCACCCATTGCACTCTGGGTGTGCTGCTCCTGCGATTTCCCCAAATGTGGGACACTTGACTGCATAATTTGTGTTTCCTCTGGTCGGCTCTCATATAATTCAGATCTCTTTGTCTCAGGTCTTTCTCCAGCCTAGTTTGCTGTCTGTTTCCACTTCTCTTTTCTTGAGCCGCTCCCTTCTATGCAGTTGCGCACTATCCTGACCTCTCCCGTCTGCTTACTTTGTGCCTTCCAACGCACAATGCATACTACAGGTAGTGCTGCAGGGCCCACACCCTTTTACATGCTTTACAGAGCAACTCTGGAGCTGTTACAGTGCCCAGCTGCTGCAAGAAATCATCTTGAATGCTTCAGGGGCTGGGGCATAGCCAACATGAGCCCCACACCGAAGGAGGGGTCATCCAAGCGCCACAAAAGGACACCATGCCCTGCACATCCCTTTTTTCTTTTCATATGCAGACGAGGGTTGAAGCCAACTTTGACCCACTGCTTGGATGACATCACCATATGCAAATCCATCTGCTGCAGGCCTTCCCCCAGGAATGCTTGCACTAGTTGTTGCATTTGGTTTGTTGTTTGGGGGTGCTTCAGTATTAGGCAGCCTTCTGCCCTCCCATGTTCATCTGAAAATATGTGTTCTCCCTGCAGTTGTTGTCCCCAGATGAGAGTTCCCTTGTGCTGCCTCAGTTGAATCTCCTTTACTTGACAGAGATGTGCCTGAGCAGCGGCCCTCCCCAGCCCTATCCCAAATCATACTTATTTTGCATAGGAGATACCATGGTCATGAAGATTGTTCTCCCAGGGTGAGGTTCATTCATTGCATTCTGGGTATGCTGACCCCTGTGATTTCCCCAAATGTGGGAAACTCGACTGCATTATTTGTGGTAGTGGGGGACTGTGTTTGTGCTTTCTTCTGGTCAACTCTGGTAAAAATCAGATTTCTTTGTCTCAGATCTTCCTCTAGCCTTGTTCCTCTTTCGAGAGTTCCCTTGTGCTGCCTCAGTTGGATCTCCTTCACTTGACAGGGGGGTACCCGAGCAGCGACCCTCCCCAGCTCTAGCCCAACTCCTACTTACCTGCCAGGTGAGATACTATGATCAGGAAGGTGCTTCTCCCAGGGCAAGGCTCACCCATTGCACTCTGGGTGTGCTGCCCCTGTGATTTCCCCAAATGTGGGAAACTTGACTGCATAATTTGTGTTTCCCCTGGTCGTCTCTCGTATAATTCAGATCTCTTTGTCTCAGGTCTCTCTCCAGCCTAGTTTGCTGTCTGTTTCCACTTCTCTTTTCTTGAGCCGCTCCCTTCTATGCCCTTGCGCACTATCCTGACTTCTCCCGTCTGTTTACTTTGTGCCTTCCAACACACAATGCAAACTACAGGTAGTGCTGCAGGGCCCACACCCTTTTACTTGCCTCACAGAGCAGCTCTGGAGCTGTTACAGTACCCAGCTGCTGCAAGAAATCAGCTTGAATGCTTCAGGGGCTGGGGCATTGCCAACATGAGCCCCACACCGAAGGAGGGTGGGGGTGTTTAATGCGAACTAAGGGTGACCCAAGCGCCGCAAAAGGCCGCCATGCCCTGCACGCCCCTTTTCTCTTTTCATATGCAGACGAGGGTTGAAGCCAACTTTGACCCACTGCTTGGATGGCATTACCATATGCAAATCAATCTGCTGCAGGCCTTCCCCCAGGAATGCTTGCACTAGTTGTTGCATTTGGTTTGTTGTTTGGGGGTGCTTCAGTATTAGGCAGCCTTCTGCCCTCCCATGTTCATCTGAAAATATGTGTTCTCCCTGCAGTTGTTGTCCCCAGATGAGAGTTCCCTTGTGCTGCCTCAGTTGAATCTCCTTTACTTGACAGAGATGTGCCTGAGCAGCGGCCCTCCCCAGCCCTATCCCAAATCATACTTATTTTGCATAGGAGATACCATGGTCATGAAGATTGTTCTCCCAGGGTGAGGTTCATTCATTGCATTCTGGGTATGCTGACCCCTGTGATTTCCCCAAATGTGGGAAACTTGACTGCATTATTTGTGGTAGTGGGGGACTGTGTTTGTGCTTTCCTCTGCTCAGCTCTGGTAAAAGTCAGATTTCTTTGTCTCAGATCTTCCTCTAGCCTTGTTCTTCTTTCGAGAGTTCCCTTGTGCTGCCTCAGTTGGATCTCCTTCACTTGACAGGGGGGTGCCCGAGCAGCGACCCTCCCCAGCTCTAGCCCAACTCCTACTTACCTGCCAGGTGAGATACTATGATCAGGAAGGTGCTTCTCCCAAGGCAAGGCTCACCCATTGCACTCTGGGTGTGCTGCTCCTGCGATTTCCCCAAATGTGGGAAACTTGACTGCATAATTTGTGTTTCCTCTGGTCGGCTCTCGTATAATTCAGATCTCTTTGTCTCAGGTCTTTCTCCAGCCTAGTTTGCTGTCTGTTTCCACTTCTCTTTTCTTGAGCCGCTCCCTTCTATGCCCTTGCGCACTATCCTGACCTCTCCCGTCTGCTTACTTTGTGCCTTCCAACGCACAATGCATACTACAGGTAGTGCTGCAGGGCCCACACCCTTTTACATGCTTTACAGAACAGCTCTGGAGCTGTTACAGTGCCCAGCTGCTGCAAGAAATCATCTTGAATGCTTCACGGGCTGGGGCATAGCCAACATGAGCCCCACACCGAAGGAGGGTGGAGATGTTTAATGCGAATTAAGGGTCATCCAAGCGCCACAAAAGGACGCCATGCCCAGCACATCCCTTTTTTCTTTTCATATGCAGACGAGGGTTGAAGCCAACTTTGACCCACTGCTTGGATGACATCACCATATGCAAATCCATCTGCTGCAGGCCTTCCCCCAGGAATGCTTGTACTAGTTGTTGCATTTGGTTTGTTGTTTGGGGGTGCTTCAGTATTAGGCAGCCTTCTGCCCTCCCATGTTCATCTGAAAATATGTGTTCTCCCTGCAGTTGTTGTCCCCAGATGAGAGTTCCCTTGTGCTGCCTCAGTTGAATCGCCTTTACTTGACAGAGATGTGCCTGAGCAGCGGCCCTCCCCAGCCCTATCCGAAATCATACTTATTTTGCATAGGAGATATCATGGTCATGAAGATTGTTCTCCCAGGGTGAGGTTCATTCATTGCATTCTGGGTATGATGACCCCTGTGATTTCCCCAAATGTGGAAAACTCGACTGCATTATTTGTGGTAGAGGGGGACTGTGTTTGTGCTTTCCTCTGGTCAGCTCTGGTAAAAGTCAGATTTCTTTGTCTCAGATCTTCCTCTAGCCTTGTTCTTCTTTCGAGAGTTCCCTTGTGCTGCCTCAGTTGGATCTCCTTCACTTGACAGGGGGGTGCCCGAGCAGCGACCCTCCCCAGCTCTAGCCCAACTCCTACTTACCTGCCAGGTGAGATACTATGATCAGGAAGGTGCTTCTCCCAGGGCAAGGCTCACCCATTGCACTCTGGGTGTGCTGCTCCTGCGATTTCCCCAAATGTGGGACACTTGACTGCATAATTTGTGTTTCCTCTGGTCGGCTCTCGTATAATTCAGATCTCTTTGTCTCAGGTCTCTCTCCAGCCTAGTTTGCTGTCTGTTTCCACTTCTCTTTTCTTGAACCGCTCCCTTCTATGCCCTTGCGCACTATCCTGACTACTCCCGTCTGCTTACTTTGTGCCTTCCAACGCACAATGCGAACTACAGGTAGTGCTGCAGGGCCCACACCCTTTTAGTTGCCTTACAGAGCAGCTCTGGAGCTGTTACAGTGCCCAGCTGCTGCAAGAAATCAGCTTGAATGCTTCAGGTGCTGGGGCATAGCCAACATGAGCCCCACACCGAAGGAGGGTGGAGGTGTTTAATGCGAATTAGGGGTCATGCAAGCGCCGCAAAAGGCCGCCATGCCCTGCACATCCCTTTTTTCTTTTCATATGCAGACGAGGGTTGAAGCCAACTTTGACCCACTGCTTGGATGACATCACCATATGCAAATCCATCTGCTGCAGGCCTTCCCCCAGGAATGCTTGCACTAGTTGTTGCATTTGGTTTGTTGTTTGGGGGTGCTTCAGTATTAGGCAGCCTTCTGCCCTCCCATGTTCATCTGAAAATATGTGTTCTCCCTGCAGTTGTTGTCCCCAGATGAGAGTTCCCTTGTGCTGCCTCAGTTGAATCGCCTTTACTTGACAGAGATGTGCCTGAGCAGCGGCCCTCCCCAGCCCTATCCCAAATCATACTTATTTTGCATAGGAGATATCATGGTCATGAAGATTGTTCTCCCAGGGTGAGGTTCATTCATTGCATTCTGGGTATGATGACCCCTGTGATTTCCCCAAATGTGGGAAACTCGACTGCATTATTTGTGGTAGTGGGGGACTGTGTTTGTGCTTTCCTCTGGTCAGCTCTGGTAAAAGTCAGATTTCTTTGTCTCAGATCTTCCTCTAGCCTTGTTCTTCTTTCGAGAGTTCCCTTGTGCTGCTTCAGTTGGATCTCCTTCACTTGACAGGGGGGTGCCCGAGCAGCGACCCTCCCCAGCTCTAGCCCAACTCCTACTTACCTGCCAGGTGAGATACTATGATCATGTAGGTGCTTCTCCCAGGGCAAGGCTCACCCATTGCACTCTGGGTGTGCTGCCCCTTTGATTTCCCCAAATGTGGGAAACTTGACTGCATAATTTGTGTTTCCCCTGGTCGGCTCTCATATAATTCAGATCTCTTTGTCTCAGGTCTCTCTCCAGCCTAGTTTGCTGTCTGTTTCCACTTCTCTTTTCTTGAGCCGCTCCCTTCTATGCCCTTGCGCACTATCCTGACTTCTCCCGTCTGCTTACTTTGTGCCTTCCAACGCACAATGCGAACTACAGGTAGTGCTGCAGGGCCCACACCCTTTTACTTGACTTACAGAGCAACTCTGGAGCTGTTACAGTGCCCAGCTGCTGCAAGAAATCAGCTTGAATGCTTCAGGGGCTGGGGCATAGCCAACATGAGCCCCACACCGAATGAGGGTGGAGGTGTTTAATGCGAACTAGGGGTCATCCAAGCGCCGCAAAAGGCCGCCATGCCCTGCACGCCCCTTTTCTCTTTTCATATGCAGATGAGGGTTGAAGCCAACTTTGACCCACTGCTTGGATGACATCACCATATGCAAATCCATCTGCTGCAGGCCTTCCCCCAGGAATGCTTGTACTAGTTGTTGCATTTGGTTTGTTGTTTGGGGGTGCTTCAGTATTAGGCAGCCTTCTGCCCTCCCATGTTCATCTGAAAATATGTGTTCTCCCTGCAGTTGTTGTCCCCAGATGAGAGTTCCCTTGTGCTGCCTCAGTTGAATCTCCTTTACTTGACAGAGATGTGCCTGAGCAGCGGCCCTCACCAGCCCTATCCCAAATCATACTTATTTTGCATAGGAGATACCATGGTCATGAAGATTGTTCTCCCAGGGTGAGGTTCATTCATTGCATTCTGGGAATGCTGACCCCTGTGATTTCCCCAAATGTGGGAAACTCGACTGCATTATTTGTGGTAGTGGGGGACTGTGTTTGTGCTTTCCTCTGGTCAGCTCTGGTAAAAGTCAGATTTCTTTGTCTCAGATCTTCCTCTAGCCTTGTTCCTCTTTCAAGAGTTCCCTTGTGCTGCCTCAGTTGGATCTCCTTCACTTGACAGGGGGGTGCCCGAGCAGCGACCCTCCCCAGCTCTAGCCCAACTCCTACTTACCTGCCAGGTGAGATTCTATGATCATGAAGGTGCTACTCCCAGGGCAAGGCTCACCCATTGCACTCTGGGTGTGCTGCTCCTGCAATTTCCCCAAATGTGGGACACTTGACTGCATAATTTGTGTTTCCCCTGGTCGGCTCTCGTATAATTCAGATCTCTTTGTCTCAGGTCTCTCTCCAGTATAGTTTGCTGTCTGTTTCCACTTCTCTTTTCTTGAGCCGCTCCCTTCTATGCCCTTGCGCACTATCCTGACTTCTCCCGTCTGCTTACTTTGTGCCTTCCAATGCACAATGCAAACTACAGGTAGTGCTGCAGGGCCCACACCCTTTTACTTGCCTTACAGAGCAGCTCTGGAGCTGTTACAGTGCCCAGCTGCTGCAAGAAATCAGCTTGAATGCTTCAGGGGCTGGGGCATAGCCAACATGAGCCCCACACCGAAGGAGGGTGGAGGTGTTTAATGCGAACTAGAGGTCATCCAAGCGCCGCAAAAGGCCGCCATGCCCTGCACGCCCCTTTTCTCTTTTTTGATATGCAGACGAGGGTTGAAGCCAACTTTGACCCACTGCTTGGATGGCATTACCATATGCAAATCAATCTGCTGCAGGCCTTCCCCCAGGAATGCTTGCACTAGTTGTTGCATTTGGTTTGTTGTTTGGGGGTGCTTCAGTATTAGGCAGCCTTCTGCCCTCCCATGTTCATCTGAAAATATGTGTTCTCCCTGCAGTTGTTGTCCCCAGATGAGAGTTCCCTTGTGCTGCCTCAGTTGAATCTCCTTTACTTGACAGAGATGTGCCTGAGCAGCGGCCCTCCCCAGCCCTATCCCAAATCATACTTATTTTGCATAGGAGATACCATGGTCATGAAGATTGTTCTCCCAGGGTGAGGTTCATTCATTGCATTCTGGGTATGCTGACCCCTGTGATTTCCCCAAATGTGGGAAACTCAACTGCATTATTTGTGGTAGTGGGGGACTGTGTTTGTGCTTTCATCTGGTCAGCTCTGGTAAAAGTCAGATTTCTTTGTCTCAGATCTTCCTCTAGCCTTGTTCTTCTTTCGAGAGTTCCCTTGTGCTGCCTCAGTTGGATCTCCTTCACTTGACAGGGGGGTGCACGAGCAGCGACCCTCCCCAGCTCTAGCCCAACTCCTATTTACCTGCCAGGTGAGATACTATGATCAGGAAGGTGCTTCTCCCAGGGCAAGGCTCACCCATTGCACTCTGGGTGTGCTGCTCCTGCGATTTCCCCAAATGTGGGACACTTGACGGCATAATTTGTGTTTCCTCTGGTCGGCTCTCATATAATTCAGATCTCTTTGTCTCAGGTCTTTCTCCAGCCTAGTTTGCTGTCTGTTTCCACTTCTCTTTTCTTGAGCCGCTCCCTTCTATGCCCTTGCGCACTATCCTGACCTCTCCCGTCTGCTTACTCTGTGCCTTCCAACGCACAATGCATACTACAGGTAGTGCTGCAGGGCCCACACCCTTTTACATGCTTTACAGAGCAGCTCTGGAGCTGTTACAGTGCCCAGCTGCTGCAAGAAATCATCTTGAATGCTTCAGTGGCTGGGGCATAGCCAACATGAGCCCCACACCGAAGGAGGGTGGAGATGTTTAATGCGAATTAGGGGTCATCCAAGCGCCACAAAAGGACGCCATGCCCTGCACATCCCTTTTTTCTTTTCATATGCAGACGAGGGTTGAAGCCAACTTTGACCCACTGCTTGGATGACATCACCATATGCAAAACCATCTGCTGCAGGCCTTCCCCCAGGAATGCTTGCACTAGTTGTTGCATTTGGTTTGTTGTTTGGGGGTGCTTCAGTATTAGGCAGCCTTCTGCCCTCCCATGTTCATCTGAAAATATGTGTTCTCCCTGCAGTTGTTGTCCCCAGATGAGAGTTCCCTTGTGCTGCCTCAGTTGAATCTCCTTTACTTGACAGAGATGTGCCTGAGCAGCGGCCCTCCCCAGCCCTATCCCAAATCATACTTATTTTGCATAGGAGATACCATGGTCATGAAGATTGTTCTCCCAGGGTGAGGTTCATTCATTGCATTCTGGGTATGCTGACCCCTGTGATTTCCCCAAATGTGGGAAACTCAACTGCATTATTTGTGGTAGTGGGGGACTGTGTTTGTGCTTTCTTCTGGTCAACTCTGGTAAAAATCAGATTTCTTTGTCTCAGATCTTCCTCTAGCCTTGTTCCTCTTTCGAGAGTTCCCTTGTGCTGCCTCAGTTGGATCTCCTTCACTTGACAGGGGGGTACCCGAGCAGCGACCCTTCGCAGCTCTAGCCCAACTCCTACTTACCTGCCAGGTGAGATACTATGATCATGTAGGTGCTTCTCCCAGGGCAAGGCTCACCCATTGCACTCTGGGTGTGCTGCCCCTGTGATTTCCCCAAATGTGGGAAACTTGACTGCATAATTTGTGTTTCCCCTGGTCGGCTCTCGTATAATTCAGATCTCTTTGTCTCAGGTCTCTCTCCAGCCTAGTTTGCTGTCTGTTTCCACTTCTCTTTTCTTGAGCCGCTCCCTTCTATGCCCTTGCGCACTATCCTGACTTCTCCCGTCTGCTTACTTTGTGCCTTCCAACACACAATGCAAACTACAGGTAGTGCTGCAGGGCCCACACCCTTTTACTTGCCTCACAGAGCAGCTCTGGAGCTGTTACAGTGCCCAGCTGCTGCAAGAAATCAGCTTGAATGCTTCAGGGGCTGGGACATTGCCAACATGAGCCCCACACCGAAGGAGGGTGGGGGTGTTTAATGCGAACTAAGGGTCACCCAAGCGCCGCAAAAGGCCGCCATGCCCTGCACGCCCCTTTTCTCTTTTCATATGCAGACGAGGGTTGAAGCCAACTTTGACCCACTGCTTGGATGGCATTACCATATGCAAATCAATCTGCTGCAGGCCTTCCCCCAGGAATGCTTGCACTAGTTGTTGCATTTGGTTTGTTGTTTGGGGGTGCTTCAGTATTAGGCAGCCTTCTGCCCTCCCATGTTCATCTGAAAATATGTGTTCTCCCTGCAGTTGTTGTCCCCAGATGAGAGTTCCCTTGTGCTGCCTCAGTTGAATCTCCTTTACTTGACAGAGATGTGCCTGAGCAGCGGCCCTCCCCAGCCCTATCCCAAATCATACTTATTTTGCATAGGAGATACCATGGTCATGAAGATTGTTCTCCCAGGGTGAGGTTCATTCATTGCATTCTGGGTATGGTGACCCCTGTGATTTCCCCAAATGTGGGAAACTCGACTGCATTATTTGTGGTAGTGGGGGACTGTGTTTGTGCTTTCCTCTGCTCAGCTCTGGTAAAAGTCAGATTTCTTTGTCTCAGATCTTCCTCTAGCCTTGTTCTTCTTTCGAGAGTTCCCTTGTGCTGCCTCAGTTGGATCTCCTTCACTTGACAGGGGGTTGCCCGAGCAGCGACCCTCCCCAGCTCTAGCCCAACTCCTACTTACCTGCCAGGTGAGATACTATGATCAGGAAGGTGCTTCTCCCAGGGCAAGGCTCACCCATTGCACTCTGGGTGTGCCGCTCCTGCGATTTCCCCAAATGTGGGAAACTTGACTGCATAATTTGTGTTTCCTCTGGTCGGCTCTCGTATAATTCAGATCTCTTTGTCTCAGGTCTTTCTCCAGCCTAGTTTGCTGTCTGTTTCCACTTCTCTTTTCTTGAGCCGCTCCCTTCTATGCCCTTGCGCACTATCCTGACTTCTCCCGTCTGCTTACTTTGTGCCTTTCAACGCACAATGCGAACTACAGGTAGTGCTGCAGGGCCCACACCCTTTTACTTGACTTACAGAGCAACTCTGGAGCTGTTACAGTGCCCAGCTGCTGCAAGAAATCAGCTTGAATGCTTCAGGGGCTGGGGCATAGCCAACATGAGCCCCACACCGAATGAGGGTGGAGGTGTTTAATGCGAACTAGGGGTCATCCAAGCGCCGCAAAAGGCCGCCATGCCCTGCACGCCCCTTTTCTCTTTTCATATGCAGATGAGGGTTGAAGCCAACTTTGACCCACTGCTTGGATGACATCACCATATGCAAATCCATCTGCTGCAGGCCTTCCCCCAGGAATGCTTGTACTAGTTGTTGCATTTGGTTTGTTGTTTGGGGGTGCTTCAGTATTAGGCAGCCTTCTGCCCTCCCATGTTCATCTGAAAATATGTGTTCTCCCTGCAGTTGTTGTCCCCAGATGAGAGTTCCCTTGTGCTGCCTCAGTTGAATCTCCTTTACTTGACATAGATGTGCCTGAGCAGCGGCCCTCACCAGCCCTATCCCAAATCATACTTATTTTGCATAGGAGATACCATGGTCATGAAGATTGTTCTCCCAGGGTGAGGTTCATTCATTGCATTCTGGGAATGCTGACCCCTGTGATTTCCCCAAATGTGGGAAACTCGACTGCATTATTTGTGGTAGTGGGGGACTGTGTTTGTGCTTTCCTCTGGTCAGCTCTGGTAAAAGTCAGATTTCTTTGTCTCAGATCTTCCTCTAGCCTTGTTCCTCTTTCAAGAGTTCCCTTGTGCTGCCTCAGTTGGATCTCCTTCACTTGACAGGGGGGTGCCCGAGCAGCGACCCTCCCCAGCTCTAGCCCAACTCCTACTTACCTGCCAGGTGAGATTCTATGATCATGAAGGTGCTACTCCCAGGGCAAGGCTCACCCATTGCACTCTGGGTGTGCTGCTCCTGCAATTTCCCCAAATGTGGGACACTTGACTGCATAATTTGTGTTTCCCCTGGTCGGCTCTCGTATAATTCAGATCTCTTTGTCTCAGGTCTCTCTCCAGTATAGTTTGCTGTCTGTTTCCACTTCTCTTTTCTTGAGCCGCTCCCTTCTATGCCCTTGCGCACTATCCTGACTTCTCCCGTCTGCTTACTTTGTGCCTTCCAATGCACAATGCAAACTACAGGTAGTGCTGCAGGGCCCACACCCTTTTACTTGCCTTACAGAGCAGCTCTGGAGCTGTTACAGTGCCCAGCTGCTGCAAGAAATCAGCTTGAATGCTTCAGGGGCTGGGGCATAGCCAACATGAGCCCCACACCGAAGGAGGGTGGAGGTGTTTAATGCGAACTAGAGGTCATCCAAGCGCCGCAAAAGGCCGCCATGCCCTGCACGCCCCTTTTCTCTTTTTTGATATGCAGACGAGGGTTGAAGCCAACTTTGACCCACTGCTTGGATGGCATTACCATATGCAAATCAATCTGCTGCAGGCCTTCCCCCAGGAATGCTTGCACTAGTTGTTGCATTTGGTTTGTTGTTTGGGGGTGCTTCAGTATTAGGCAGCCTTCTGCCCTCCCATGTTCATCTGAAAATATGTGTTCTCCCTGCAGTTGTTGTCCCCAGATGAGAGTTCCCTTGTGCTGCCTCAGTTGAATCTCCTTTACTTGACAGAGATGTGCCTGAGCAGCGGCCCTCCCCAGCCCTATCCCAAATCATACTTATTTTGCATAGGAGATACCATGGTCATGAAGATTGTTCTCCCAGGGTGAGGTTCATTCATTGCATTCTGGGTATGCTGACCCCTGTGATTTCCCCAAATGTGGGAAACTCAACTGCATTATTTGTGGTAGTGGGGGACTGTGTTTGTGCTTTCATCTGGTCAGCTCTGGTAAAAGTCAGATTTCTTTGTCTCAGATCTTCCTCTAGCCTTGTTCTTCTTTCGAGAGTTCCCTTGTGCTGCCTCAGTTGGATCTCCTTCACTTGACAGGGGGGTGCACGAGCAGCGACCCTCCCCAGCTCTAGCCCAACTCCTATTTACCTGCCAGGTGAGATACTATGATCAGGAAGGTGCTTCTCCCAGGGCAAGGCTCACCCATTGCACTCTGGGTGTGCTGCTCCTGCGATTTCCCCAAATGTGGGACACTTGACGGCATAATTTGTGTTTCCTCTGGTCGGCTCTCATATAATTCAGATCTCTTTGTCTCAGGTCTTTCTCCAGCCTAGTTTGCTGTCTGTTTCCACTTCTCTTTTCTTGAGCCGCTCCCTTCTATGCCCTTGCGCACTATCCTGACCTCTCCCGTCTGCTTACTCTGTGCCTTCCAACGCACAATGCATACTACAGGTAGTGCTGCAGGGCCCACACCCTTTTACATGCTTTACAGAGCAGCTCTGGAGCTGTTACAGTGCCCAGCTGCTGCAAGAAATCATCTTGAATGCTTCAGTGGCTGGGGCATAGCCAACATGAGCCCCACACCGAAGGAGGGTGGAGATGTTTAATGCGAATTAGGGGTCATCCAAGCGCCACAAAAGGACGCCATGCCCTGCACATCCCTTTTTTCTTTTCATATGCAGACGAGGGTTGAAGCCAACTTTGACCCACTGCTTGGATGACATCACCATATGCAAAACCATCTGCTGCAGGCCTTCCCCCAGGAATGCTTGCACTAGTTGTTGCATTTGGTTTGTTGTTTGGGGGTGCTTCAGTATTAGGCAGCCTTCTGCCCTCCCATGTTCATCTGAAAATATGTGTTCTCCCTGCAGTTGTTGTCCCCAGATGAGAGTTCCCTTGTGCTGCCTCAGTTGAATCTCCTTTACTTGACAGAGATGTGCCTGAGCAGCGGCCCTCCCCAGCCCTATCCCAAATCATACTTATTTTGCATAGGAGATACCATGGTCATGAAGATTGTTCTCCCAGGGTGAGGTTCATTCATTGCATTCTGGGTATGCTGACCCCTGTGATTTCCCCAAATGTGGGAAACTCAACTGCATTATTTGTGGTAGTGGGGGACTGTGTTTGTGCTTTCTTCTGGTCAACTCTGGTAAAAATCAGATTTCTTTGTCTCAGATCTTCCTCTAGCCTTGTTCCTCTTTCGAGAGTTCCCTTGTGCTGCCTCAGTTGGATCTCCTTCACTTGACAGGGGGGTACCCGAGCAGCGACCCTTCGCAGCTCTAGCCCAACTCCTACTTACCTGCCAGGTGAGATACTATGATCATGTAGGTGCTTCTCCCAGGGCAAGGCTCACCCATTGCACTCTGGGTGTGCTGCCCCTGTGATTTCCCCAAATGTGGGAAACTTGACTGCATAATTTGTGTTTCCCCTGGTCGGCTCTCGTATAATTCAGATCTCTTTGTCTCAGGTCTCTCTCCAGCCTAGTTTGCTGTCTGTTTCCACTTCTCTTTTCTTGAGCCGCTCCCTTCTATGCCCTTGCGCACTATCCTGACTTCTCCCGTCTGCTTACTTTGTGCCTTCCAACACACAATGCAAACTACAGGTAGTGCTGCAGGGCCCACACCCTTTTACTTGCCTCACAGAGCAGCTCTGGAGCTGTTACAGTGCCCAGCTGCTGCAAGAAATCAGCTTGAATGCTTCAGGGGCTGGGACATTGCCAACATGAGCCCCACACCGAAGGAGGGTGGGGGTGTTTAATGCGAACTAAGGGTCACCCAAGCGCCGCAAAAGGCCGCCATGCCCTGCACGCCCCTTTTCTCTTTTCATATGCAGACGAGGGTTGAAGCCAACTTTGACCCACTGCTTGGATGGCATTACCATATGCAAATCAATCTGCTGCAGGCCTTCCCCCAGGAATGCTTGCACTAGTTATTGCATTTGGTTTGTTGTTTGGGGGTGCTTCAGTATTAGGCAGCCTTCTGCCCTCCCATGTTCATCTGAAAATATGTGTTCTCCCTGCAGTTGTTGTCCCCAGATGAGAGTTCCCTTGTGCTGCCTCAGTTGAATCTCCTTTACTTGACAGAGATGTGCCTGAGCAGCGGCCCTCCCCAGCCCTATCCCAAATCATACTTATTTTGCATAGGAGATACCATGGTCATGAAGATTGTTCTCCCAGGGTGAGGTTCATTCATTGCATTCTGGGTATGCTGACCCCTGTGATTTCCCCAAATGTGGGAAACTCGACTGCATTATTTGTGGTAGTGGGGGACTGTGTTTGTGCTTTCCTCTGCTCAGCTCTGGTAAAAGTCAGATTTCTTTGTCTCAGATCTTCCTCTAGCCTTGTTCTTCTTTCGAGAGTTCCCTTGTGCTGCCTCAGTTGGATCTCCTTCACTTGACAGGGGGGTGCCCGAGCAGCGACCCTCCCCAGCTCTAGCCCAACTCCTACTTACCTGCCAGGTGAGATACTATGATCAGGAAGGTGCTTCTCCCAGGGCAAGGCTCACCCATTGCACTCTGGGTGTGCCGCTCCTGCGATTTCCCCAAATGTGGGAAACTTGACTGCATAATTTGTGTTTCCTCTGGTCGGCTCTCGTATAATTCAGATCTCTTTGTCTCAGGTCTTTCTCCAGCCTAGTTTGCTGTCTGTTTCCACTTCTCTTTTCTTGAGCCGCTCCCTTCTATGCCCTTGCGCACTATCCTGACCTCTCCCGTCTGCTTACTTTGTGCCTTCCAACGCACAATGCATACTACAGGTAGTGCTGCAGGGCCCACACCCTTTTACATGCTTTACAGAACAGCTCTGGAGCTGTTACAGTGCCCAGCTGCTGCAAGAAATCATCTTGAATGCTTCAGGGGCTGGGGCATAGCCAACATGAGCCCCACACCGAAGGAGGGTGGAGATGTTTAATGTGAATTAGGGGTCATCCAAGCGCCACAAAAGGACGCCATGCCCTGCACATCCCTTTTTTCTTTTCATATGCAGACGAGGGTTGAAGCCAACTTTGACCCACTGCTTGGATGACATCACCATATGCAAATCCATCTGCTGTAGGCCTTCCCCCAGGAATGCTTGTACTAGTTGTTGCATTTGGTTTGTTGTTTGGGGGTGCTTCAGTATTAGGCAGCCTTCTGCCCTCCCATGTTCATCTGAAAATATGTGTTCTCCCAGCAGTTGTTGTCCCCAGATGAGAGTTCCCTTGTGCTGCCTCAGTTGAATCTCCTTTACTTGACAGAGATGTGCCTGAGCAGCGGCCCTCCCCAGCTCTATCCCAAATCATACTTATTTTGCATAGGAGATACCATGGTCATGAAGATTGTTCTCCCAGGGTGAGGTTCATTCATTGCATTCTGGGTATGCTGACTCCTATGATTTCCCCAAATGTGGGAAACTCGACTGCATTATTTGTGGTAGTGGGGGACTGTGTTTGTGCTTTCCTCTGGTCAGCTCTGGTAAAAGTCAGATTTATTTGTCTCAGATCTTCCTCTAGCCTTGTTCTTCTTTCGAGAGTTCCCTTGTGCTGCCTCAGTTGGATCTCCTTCACTTGACAGGGGGGTGCCCTAGCATCAACCCTCCCCAGCTCAAGCCCAACTCCTACTTACCTGCCAAGTGAGATACTATGATCATGAAGGTGCTTCTCCCAGGGCAAGGCTCACCCATTGCACTCTGGGTGTGCTGCTCCTGCGATTTCCCCAAATGTGGGAAACTTGACTGCATAATTTGTGTTTCCCCTGGTCAGCTCTCGTATAATTCAGATCTGTTTGTCTCAGGTCTCTCTCCAGCCTAGTTTGCTGTCTGTTTCAACTTCTCTTTTCTTGAGCCGCTCCCTTCTATGCCCTTGCGCATTATCTTGACTTCTCCCATCTGCTTACTTTGTGCCTTCCAATGCACAATGCGAACTACAGGTAGTGCTGCAGGGCCCACACCCTTTTACTTGCCTTACAGAGCAGCTCTGGAGCTATTACAGTGCCCAGCTGCTGCAAGTAATCAGCTTGAATGCTTCATGGGCTGGGGCATAGCCAACATGAGCCCCACACCGAAGTAGGGTGGAGGTGTTTAATGCGAACTAGGGGTCATCCAAGCGCCGCAAAAGGCCGCCATGCCCTGCACGTCCCTTTTCTCTTTTCATATGCAGACGAGGGTTGAAGCCAACTTTGACCCACTGCTTGGATGACATCACCATATGCAAATCCATCTGCTGCAGGCCTTCCCCCAGGAATGCTTGTACTAGTTGTTGCATTTGGTTTGTTGTTTGGGGGTGCTTCAGTATTAGGCAGCCTTCTGCCCTCCCATGTTCATCTGAAAATATGTGTTCTCCCTGCAGTTGTTGTCCCCAGATGAGAGTTCCCTTGTGCTGCCTCAGTTGAATCTCCTTTACTTGACAGAGATGTGCCTGAGCAGCGGCCCTCACCAGCCCTATCCCAAATCATACTTATTTTGCATAGGAGATACCATGGTCATGAAGATTGTTCTCCCAGGGTGAGGTTCATTCATTGCATTCTGGGTATGCTGACCCCTGTGATTTCCCCAAATGTGGGAAACTCGACTGCATTATTTGTGGTAGTGGGGGACTGTGTTTGTGCTTTCCTCTGGTCAGCTCTGGTAAAAGTCAGATTTCTTTGTCTCAGATCTTCCTCTAGCCTTGTTCCTCTTTCAAGAGTTCCCTTGTGCTGCCTCAGTTGGATCTCCTTCACTTGACAGGGGGGTGCCCGAGCAGCGACCCTCCCCAGCTCTAGTCCAACTCCTACTTACCTGCCAGGTGAGATACTATGATCATGAAGGTGCTACTCCCAGGGCAAGGCTCACCCATTGCACTCTGGGTGTGCTGCTCCTGCAATTTCCCCAAATGTGGGACACTTGACTGCATAATTTGTGTTTCCCCTGGTCGGCTCTCGTATAATTCAGATCTCTTTGTCTCAGGTCTCTCTCCAGTATAGTTTGCTGTCTGTTTCCACTTCTCTTTTCTTGAGCCGCTCCCTTCTATGCCCTTGCGCACTATCCTGACTTCTCCCGTCTGCTTACTTTGTGCCTTCCAATGCACAATGCAAACTACAGGTAGTGCTGCAGGGCCCACACCCTTTTACTTGCCTTACAGAGCAGCTCTGGAGCTGTTACAGTGCCCAGCTGCTGCAAGAAATCAGCTTGAATGCTTCAGGGGCTGGGGCATAGCCAACATGAGCCCCACACCGAAGGAGGGTGGAGGTGTTTAATGCGAACTAGAGGTCATCCAAGCGCCGCAAAAGGCCGCCATGCCCTGCACGCCACTTTTCTCTTTTTTGATATGCAGACGAGGGTTGAAGCCAACTTTGACCCACTGCTTGGATGGCATTACCATATGCAAATCAATCTGCTGCAGGCCTTCCCCCAGGAATGCTTGCACTAGTTGTTGCATTTGGTTTGTTGTTTGGGGGTGCTTCAGTATTAGGCAGCCTTCTGCCCTCCCATGTTCATCTGAAAATATGTGTTCTCCCTGCAGTTGTTGTCCCCAGATGAGAGTTCCCTTGTGCTGCCTCAGTTGAATCTCCTTTACTTGACAGAGATGTGCCTGAGCAGCGGCCCTCCCCAGCCCTATCCCAAATCATACTTATTTTGCATAGGAGATACCATGGTCATGAAGATTGTTCTCCCAGGGTGAGGTTCATTCATTGCATTCTGGGTATGCTGACCCCTGTGATTTCCCCAAATGTGGGAAACTCAACTGCATTATTTGTGGTAGTGGGGGACTGTGTTTGTGCTTTCCTCTGGTCAGCTCTGGTAAAAGTCAGATTTCTTTGTCTCAGATCTTCCTCTAGCCTTGTTCTTCTTTCGAGAGTTCCCTTGTGCTGCCTCAGTTGGATCTCCTTCACTTGACAGGGGGGTGCACGAGCAGCGACCCTCCCCAGCTCTAGCCCAACTCCTATTTACCTGCCAGGTGAGATACTATGATCAGGAAGGTGCTTCTCCCAGGGCAAGGCTCACCCATTGCACTCTGGGTGTGCTGCTCCTGCGATTTCCCCAAATGTGGGACACTTGACGGCATAATTTGTGTTTCCTCTGGTCGGCTCTCATATAATTCAGATCTCTTTGTCTCAGGTCTTTCTCCAGCCTAGTTTGCTGTCTGTTTCCACTTCTCTTTTCTTGAGCCGCTCCCTTCTATGCCCTTGCGCACTATCCTGACCTCTCCCGTCTGCTTACTTTGTGCCTTCCAACGCACAATGCATACTACAGGTAGTGCTGCAGGGCCCACACCCTTTTACATGTTTTACAGAGCAGCTCTGGAGCTGTTACAGTGCCCAGCTGCTGCAAGAAATCATCTTGAATGCTTCAGGGGCTGGGGCATAGCCAACATGAGCCCCACACCGAAGGAGGGTGGAGATGTTTAATGCGAATTAGGGGTCATCCAAGCGCCACAAAAGGACGCCATGCCCTGCACATCCCTTTTTTCTTTTCATATGCAGACGAGGGTTGAAGCCAACTTTGACCCACTGCTTGGATGACATCACCATATGCAAAACCATCTGCTGCAGGCCTTCCCCCAGGAATGCTTGCACTAGTTGTTGCATTTGGTTTGTTGTTTGGGGGTGCTTCAGTATTAGGCAGCCTTCTGCCCTCCCATGTTCATCTGAAAATATGTGTTCTCCCTGCAGTTGTTGTCCCCAGATGAGAGTTCCCTTGTGCTGCCTCAGTTGAATCTCCTTTACTTGACAGAGATGTGCCTGAGCAGCGGCCCTCCCCAGCCCTATCCCAAATCATACTTATTTTGCATAGGAGATACCATGGTCATGAAGATTGTTCTCCCAGGGTGAGGTTCATTCATTGCATTCTGGGTATGCTGACCCCTGTGATTTCCCCAAATGTGGGAAACTCAACTGCATTATTTGTGGTAGTGGGGGACTGTGTTTGTGCTTTCTTCTGGTCAACTCTGGTAAAAATCAGATTTCTTTGTCTCAGATCTTCCTCTAGCCTTGTTCCTCTTTCGAGAGTTCCCTTGTGCTGCCTCAGTTGGATCTCCTTCACTTGACAGGGGGGTACCCGAGCAGCGACCCTTCGCAGCTCTAGCCCAACTCCTACTTACCTGCCAGGTGAGATACTATGATCATGTAGGTGCTTCTCCCAGGGCAAGGCTCACCCATTGCACTCTGGGTGTGCTGCCCCTGTGATTTCCCCAAATGTGGGAAACTTGACTGCATAATTTGTGTTTCCCCTGGTCGGCTCTCGTATAATTCAGATCTCTTTGTCTCAGGTCTCTCTCCAGCCTAGTTTGCTGTCTGTTTCCACTTCTCTTTTCTTGAGCCGCTCCCTTCTATGCCCTTGCGCACTATCCTGACTTCTCCCGTCTGCTTACTTTGTGCCTTCCAACACACAATGCAAACTACAGGTAGTGCTGCAGGGCCCACACCCTTTTACTTGCCTCACAGAGCAGCTCTGGAGCTGTTACAGTGCCCAGCTGCTGCAAGAAATCAGCTTGAATGCTTCAGGGGCTGGGGCATTGCCAACATGAGCCCCACACCGAAGGAGGGTGGGGGTGTTTAATGCGAACTAAGGGTCACCCAAGCGCCGCAAAAGGCCGCCATGCCCTGCACGCCCCTTTTCTCTTTTCATATGCAGACGAGGGTTGAAGCCAACTTTGACCCACTGCTTGGATGGCATTACCATATGCAAATCAATCTGCTGCAGGCCTTCCCCCAGGAATGCTTGCACTAGTTGTTGCATTTGGTTTGTTGTTTGGGGGTGCTTCAGTATTAGGCAGCCTTCTGCCCTCCCATGTTCATCTGAAAATATGTGTTCTCCCTGCAGTTGTTGTCCCCAGATGAGAGTTCCCTTGTGCTGCCTCAGTTGAATCTCCTTTACTTGACAGAGATGTGCCTGAGCAGCGGCCCTCCCCAGCCCTATCCCAAATCATACTTATTTTGCATAGGAGATACCATGGTCATGAAGATTGTTCTCCCAGGGTGAGGTTCATTCATTGCATTCTGGGTATGCTGACCCCTGTGATTTCCCCAAATGTGGGAAACTCGACTGCATTATTTGTGGTAGTGGGGGACTGTGTTTGTGCTTTCCTCTGCTCAGCTCTGGTAAAAGTCAGATTTCTTTGTCTCAGATCTTCCTCTAGCCTTGTTCTTCTTTCGAGAGTTCCCTTGTGCTGCCTCAGTTGGATCTCCTTCACTTGACAGGGGGGTGCCCGAGCAGCGACCCTTCCCAGCTCTAGCCCAACTCCTATTTACCTGCCAGGTGAGATACTATGATCAGGAAGGTGCTTCTCCCAGGGCAAGGCTCACCCATTGCACTCTGGGTGTGCCGCTCCTGCGATTTCCCCAAATGTGGGAAACTTGACTGCATAATTTGTGTTTCCTCTGGTCGGCTCTCGTATAATTCAGATCTCTTTGTCTCAGGTCTTTCTCCAGCCTAGTTTGCTGTCTGTTTCCACTTCTCTTTTCTTGAGCCGCTCCCTTCTATGCCCTTGCGCACTATCCTGACCTCTCCCGTCTGCTTACTTTGTGCCTTCCAACGCACAATGCATACTACAGGTAGTGCTGCAGGGCCCACACCCTTTTACATGCTTTACAGAACAGCTCTGGAGCTGTTACAGTGCCCAGCTGCTGCAAGAAATCATCTTGAATGCTTCAGGGGCTGGGGCATAGCCAACATGAGCCCCACACCGAAGGAGGGTGGAGATGTTTAATGTGAATTAGGGGTCATCCAAGCGCCACAAAAGGACGCCATGCCCTGCACATCCCTTTTTTCTTTTCATATGCAGACGAGGGTTGAAGCCAACTTTGACCCACTGCTTGGATGACATCACCATATGCAAATCCATCTGCTGTAGGCCTTCCCCCAGGAATGCTTGTACTAGTTGTTGCATTTGGTTTGTTGTTTGGGGGTGCTTCAGTATTAGGCAGCCTTCTGCCCTCCCATGTTCATCTGAAAATATGTGTTCTCCCAGCAGTTGTTGTCCCCAGATGAGAGTTCCCTTGTGCTGCCTCAGTTGAATCTCCTTTACTTGACAGAGATGTGCCTGAGCAGCGGCCCTCCCCAGCTCTGTCCCAAATCATACTTATTTTGCATAGGAGATACCATGGTCATGAAGATTGTTCTCCCAGGGTGAGGTTCATTCATTGCATTCTGGGTATGCTGACTCCTATGATTTCCCCAAATGTGGGAAACTCGACTGCATTATTTGTGGTAGTGGGGGACTGTGTTTGTGCTTTCCTCTGGTCAGCTCTGGTAAAAGTCAGATTTATTTGTCTCAGATCTTCCTCTAGCCTTGTTCTTCTTTCGAGAGTTCCCTTGTGCTGCCTCAGTTGGATCTCCTTCACTTGACAGGGGGGTGCCCTAGCATCAACCCTCCCCAGCTCAAGCCCAACTCCTACTTACCTGCCAAGTGAGATACTATGATCATGAAGGTGCTTCTCCCAGGGCAAGGCTCACCCATTGCACTCTGGGTGTGCTGCTCCTGCGATTTCCCCAAATGTGGGAAACTTGACTGCATAATTTGTGTTTCCCCTGGTCAGCTCTCGTATAATTCAGATCTGTTTGTCTCAGGTCTCTCTCCAGCCTAGTTTGCTGTCTGTTTAAACTTCTCTTTTCTTGAGCCGCTCCCTTCTATGCCCTTGCGCATTATCTTGACTTCTCCCATCTGCTTACTTTGTGCCTTCCAATGCACAATGCGAACTACAGGTAGTGCTGCAGGGCCCACACCCTTTTACTTGCCTTACAGAGCAGCTCTGGAGCTATTACAGTGCCCAGCTGCTGCAAGTAATCAGCTTGAATGCTTCATGGGCTGGGGCATAGCCAACATGAGCCCCACACCGAAGTAGGGTGGAGGTGTTTAATGCGAACTAGGGGTCTTCCAAGCGCCGCAAAAGGCCGCCATGCCCTGCACGCCCCTTTTCTCTTTTCATATGCAGACGAGGGTTGAAGCCAACTTTGACCCACTGCTTGGATGACATCACCATATGCAAATCCATCTGCTGCAGGCCTTCCCCCAGGAATGCTTGTACTAGTTGTTGCATTTGGTTTGTTGTTTGGGGGTGCTTCAGTATTAGGCAGCCTTCTGCCCTCCCATGTTCATCTGAAAATATGTGTTCTCCCTGCAGTTGTTGTCCCCAGATGAGAGTTCCCTTGTGCTGCCTCAGTTGAATCTCCTTTACTTGACAGAGATGTGCCTGAGCAGCGGCCCTCCCCAGCCCTATCCCAAATCATACTTATTTTGCATAGGAGATACCATGGTCATGAAGATTGTTCTCCCAGGGTGAGGTTCATTCATTGCATTCTGGGTATGCTGACCCCTGTGATTTCCCCAAATGTGGGAAACTCGACTGCATTATTTGTGGTAGTGGGGGACTGTGTTTGTGCTTTCCTCTGGTCAGCTCTGGTAAAAGCCAGATTTCTGTGTCTCAGATCTTCCTCTAGCCTTGTTCTTCTTTCGAGAGTTCTCTTGTGCTGCCTCAGTTGGATCTCCTTCACTTGACAGGGGGGTGCCCGAGCAGCGACCCTCCTCAGCTCTTGCCCAACTCCTACTTACCTGCCAGGTGAGATACTATGATCATGAAGGTGCTTCTCCCAGGACAAGGCTCACCCATTGCACTCTGTGTGTGCTGCTCCAGCGATTTCCCCAAATGTGGGAAACTCGACTGCATAATTTGTGTTTCCCCTGGTCGGCTCTCGTATAATTCAGATCTCTTTGTCTCAGGTCTCTCTCCAGCCTAGTTTGCTGTCTGTTTCCACTTCTCTTTTCTTGAGCCGCTCCTTTCTATGCCCTTGCGCACTATCCTGACTTCTCCCGTCTGCTTACTTTGTGCCTTCCAACGCACAATGCGAACTACAGGTAGTGCTGCAAGGCCCACACCCTTTTAGTTGCCTTACAGAGCAGCTCTGGAGCTGTTACAGTGCCCAGCTGCTGCAAGAAATCAGCTTGAATGTTCTTCGTTGATTGATGGAAGAAACATCTTACAAAAACTCTCCAGATTATTGACTTTTTAAAGTTTTTCTAGGAAACGTTCTAGATGAATGCTTATTAGCCTTTGTCAGTATGAACTTTTTGCAAAGTGTCTCTGTGGCGCAATCGGTTAGTGTGTTTGTCTATTAACCAAAAGGTTGGTGGTTCAATCCCACCCAGGGATGTAATTGACCTTGTGATCAGATTTTGGTGATATTTAAGTAGACAAGTCAAAATTTCAAACCCCCGGTTATGGTGTGGGTACCTGGCCTTCCCTGATGTAATCAGAGTTAGATTTGATTCAGTGATTTTATAAAAACAGCTAGGAAGCACAATTTAGCAGTAGGTTGCAGAGAAAAAAAATATGCTGGCTGAAAAATCCAATTGAGTGATTTAACAGCTCTTCATTTTCTGGCTTTATTTTTATGCTAACAAATTTGTTCTCTGAAAAGTGTCCACAAAGCCAAGTCTCTGATTAACACCTTTGTAAGGATGGTTTTTCACCTATTACTAAATTAAACTTGCTTCATTGGAAAGGCAGCAAGATGCATCCTCATTTCAATGTCTACTGAAATTATACAGGTTGACACCAGGAAACATTAACGCCACTGCATCCTTGCTGCTTTCTCATGTGGAAGTCTGTTTAATGTGAAAACAAGGTGATATCTAATTAGCACACAGGTAAGGAATTAAGAAAATCTTTATTTAAGGGTGAAGATGTTTCTCACAAAATCGTTGCCCCAATGCATCATTGAAATTCAAGCTGGAAAGATGATTTTAATATATCACTTGTACATTTTGTATTGCTCTTCTGGTGACAATGTAGTTTGTTTTTGTCAATTACCATTTTAATAATAGGGTAAAGAAAATTAAGTGGATTTTTGAAAGAAAACAATACTGTCAATATACTATTAAAACAAATTAAAATGGTAAAAGTTATTGTACTTTAAGTAAAAATAAAAGAGCAAAAATATCAATCCCAGTTTTGGATTACTTTAATTAACAAAAAAAAATGCATATAGCAAAGGATAGTTTCAATCTGCCTACCTCTGGGTTATGGGCCCAGCATGCTTCCATTGCAGTACTCTGCTGCACATGTAAGTGCAAGAGATCCTGAAGCACTCACTCATCATGGGAAAGTACCAATGTGTTTCTTCGTTGGTTGATGGAAGAAACATCTTACAAAAACTCTCCAGATTATTGACTTTTTAAAGTTTTTCTAGGAAACGTTCTAGATTAATGCTTATTAGCCTTTGTCAGTATGTACTTTTGCAAAGTGTCTCTGTGGTGCAATTGGTTAGTGTGTAAGGCTGTTAACCAAAAGGTTGGTGGTTCAATCCCACCCAGGAATGTAATTGACCTTGTGATCAGATTTTGGTGATATTTAAGTAGACAAGTCAAAATTTCAAACCCCCTCTTATTGTGTAGGGTACCTTGCCTTCTCTGATGTAATCAGAGTTAGATTTGATTCAGTGATTTTATAAAAAACAGCTAGGAAGCACAATTTAGCAGTGGGTTGCAGATAAAAAAAATATGCTGGCAAAAAAATACAATTGAGTGATTAAACAGCTCTTCATTTTCTGGTTTATTTTTATGCTAACAAATTTGTTCTCTGAAAAGTGTCCACAAAGCCAAGTCTCTGATTAACACCTTTGTAGGGATGGTTTTTCACCTATTACTAAATTAAACTTGCTTCATTGGAAAGGCAGCAAGATGCATCCTCATTTCAATGTCTACTGAAATAATACAGGTTGACACCAGGAAACATTAACGCCACTGCATCCTTGCTGCTTTCTCATGTGGAAGTCTGTTTAATGTGAAAACAAGGTGATATCTAATTAGCACACAGGTAAGGAATTAAGAAAATCTTTATTTAAGGGTGAAGATGTTTCTCACAAAATCGTTGCCCCAATGCATCATTGAAATTCAAGCTGGAAAGATGATTTTAATATATCACTTGTACATTTTGTATTGCTCTTCTGGTGACAATGTAGTTTGTTTTTGTCAATTACCATTTTAATAATAGGGTAAAGAAAATAAAGTGGATTTTTGAAAGAAAACAATACTGTCAATATACTATTAAAACAAATTAAAATGGTAAAAGTTATTGTACTTTAAGTAAAAATAAAAAAGCAAAAATATCAATCCCAGTTTTGGATTAGTTTAATTAACAAAAAAAATGCATATAGCAAAGGATAGTTTCAATCTGCCTATCTCTGGGTTATGGGCCCAGCATGCTTCCATTGCAGTACTCTGCTGCACATGTAAGTGCAAGAGATCCTGAAGCACTTACTCATCATGGGAAAGTACCAATGTGTTTCTTCATTGGTTGATGGAAGAAACATCTTACAAAAACTCTCCAGATTATTGACTTTTTAAAGTTTTTCTAGGAAACGTTCTTGATGAATGCTTATTAGCCTTTGTCAGTATGTACTTTTTCTCTGTGGTGCAATTGGTTAGTGTGTAAGGCTATTAACCAAAAGGTTGGTGGTTCAATCCCACCCAGGAACGTAATTGACCTTGTGATCAGATTTTGGTGATATTTAAGTAGACAAGTCAAAATTTCAAACCCCCTCTTATTGTGTAGGGTACCTGGCCTTCTCTGATGTAATCAGAGTTAGATTTGATTCAGTGATTTTATAAAAAACAGCTAGGAAGCACAATTTAGCAGTAGGTTGCAGAGAAAAAAAATATGCTGGCAAAAAAAAATCCAATTGAGTGATTAAACAGCTCTTCATTTTCTGGCTTTATTTTTATGCTAACAAATTTGTTCTCTGAAAAGTGTCCACAAAGCCAAGTCTCTGATTAACACCTGTGTAGGGATGGTTTTTCACCTATTACTAAATTAAACTTGCTTCATTGGAAAGGCAGCAAGATGCATCCTCATTTCAATGTCTACTGAAATAATACAAGTTGACACCAGGAAACATTAACGCCACTGCATCCTTGCTGCTTTCTCATGTGGAAGTCTGTTTAATGCGAAAACAAGGTGATATCTAATTAGCACACAGGTAAGGAATTAAGAAAATCTTTATTTAAGGGTGAAGATGTTTCTCACAAAATCGTTGCCCCAATGCATCATTGAAATTCAAGCTGGAAAGATGATTTTAATATATCACTTGTACATTTTGTATTGCTCTTCTGGTGACAATGTAGTTTGTTTTTGTCAATTACCATTTTAATAATAGGGTAAAGAAAATTAAGTGGATTTTTGAAAGAAAACAATACTGTCAATATACTATTAAAACAAATTAAAATGGTAAAAGTTATTGTACTTTAAGTAAAAATAAAAGAGCCAAAATATCAATCCCAGTTTTGGATTACTTTAATAAAAAAAAAAAAGCATACAGCAGAGGATAGTTTCAATCTGCCTACCTCTGGGTTATGAGCCCAGCATGCTTCCATTGCTGTACTCTGCTGCACATGTAAGTGCAAGAGATCCTGAAGCACTCACTCATCATGGGAAAGTACCAATGTGTTTCTTCGTTGGTTGATGGTAGAAACATCTTACAAAAACTCTCCAGATTATTGACTTTTTAAAGTTTTTCTAGGAAACGTTTTAGATGAATGCTTATTAGCCTTTGTCAGTATGCTCTTTCGCAAAGTGTCTCTGTGGCGCAATCAGTTAGTGTGTACGGCTATTAACTAAAAGGTTGGTGGTTCAATCCCACCCAGGGATGTAATTGATCTTGTTATCAGATTTTGGTGATCTTTAAGTAGACAAGTCAAAATTTCAAACCCCCTCTTATGGTGTAGGGTACCTGGCCTTCTCTGATGTAATCAGAGTTAGATTTGATTCATTGATTTTATAAAAACAGCTAGGAAGCACAATTTAGCAGTGGTTTGGAGAAAAAAAATATGCTGGCAGAAAAATCCAATTGAGTGATTAAACAGCTCTTCATTTTCTGGCTTTATTTTTATGCTAACAAATTTGTTCTCTGAAAAGTGTCCACAAAGCAAAGTCTCTGATTAACACCTTTGTAAGGATGGTTTTTCACCTATTACTAAATTAAACTTGCTTCATTGGAAAGGCAGCAAGATGCATCCTCATTTCAATGTCTACTGAAATAATACAAGTTGACACCAGGAAACATTAACGCCACTGCATCCTTGCTGCTTTCTCATGTGGAAGTCTGTTTAATGCGAAAACAAGGTGATATCTAATTATCACACAGGTAAGGAATTAAGAAAATCTTTATTTAAGGGTGAAGATGTTTCTCACAAAATCGTTGCCCCAATGCATCATTGAAATTCAAGCTGGAAAGATGATTTTAATATATCACTTGTACATTTTGTATTGCTCTTCTGGTGACAATGTAGTTTGTTTTTGTCAATTACCATTTTAATAATAGGGTAAAGAAAATTAAGTGGATTTTTGAAAGAAAACAATACTGTCAATATACTATTAAAACAAATTAAAATGGTAAAAGTTATTGTACTTTAAGTAAAAATAAAAGAGCCAAAATATCAATCCCAGTTTTGGATTACTTTAATTAACAAAAAAAAAGCATATAGCAAAGGATAGTTTCAATCTGCCTACCTCTGGGTTATGGGCCCAGCATGCTTCCATTGCTGTACTCTGCTGCACATGTAAGTGCAAGAGATCCTGAAGCACTCACTCATCATGGGAAAGTACCAATGTGTTTCTTCGTTGGTTGATGGAAGAAACATCTTACAAAAACTCTCCAGATTATTGACTTTTTAAAGTTTTTCTAGGAAACGTTCTAGATGAATGCTTATTAGCCTTTGTCAGTATTTACTTCTGCAAAGTGTCTCTGTGGCGCAATCAGTTAGTGTGTACAGCTACTAACCAAAAGGTTGGTGGTTCAATCACACCCAGGGACGTAATTGACCTTGTGATCAGATTTTGGTGATCTTTAAGTAGACAAGTCAAAATTTCAAACCCCCTGTTATGGTGTAGGGTACCTGGCCTTCTCTGATGTAATCAGAGTTAGATTTGATTCAGTGATTTTATTAAAACAGCTAGGAAGCACAATTTAGCAGTGGGTTGCAGAGAAAAAGAAATATGCTGGCAAAAAAATCCAATTGAGTGATTAAACAGCTCTTCATTTTCTGGCTTTATTTTTATGCTAACAAATTTGTTCTCTGAAAAGTGTCCACAAAGCCAAGTCTCTGATTAACACCTTTGTAGGGATGGTTTTTCACCTATTACTAAATTAAACTTGCTTCATTGGAAAGGCAGCAAGATGCATCCTCATTTCAATGTCTACTGAAATAATACAGGTTGACACCAGGAAACATTAACGCCACTGCATCCTTGCTGCTTTCTCATGTGGAAGTCTGTTTAATGTGAAAACAAGGTGATATCTAATTAGCACACAGGTAAGAAATTAAGAAAATCTTTAAGGGTGAAGATGTTTCTCACAAAATCGTTGCCCCAATGCATCATTGAAATTCAAGCTGGAAAGATGATTTTAATATATCACTTGTACATTTTGTATTGCTCTTCTGGTGACAATGTAGTTTGTTTTTGTCAATTACCATTTTAATAATAGGGTAAAGAAAATTAAGTGGATTTTTGAAAGAAAACAATACTGTCAATATACTATTAAAACAAATTAAAATGGTAAAAGTTATTGTACTTTAAGTAAAAATAAAAGAGCAAAAATATCAATCCCAGTTTTGGATTACTTTAATTAACAAAAAAAAATGCATATAGCAAAGGATAGTTTCAATCTGCCTACCTCTGGGTTATGGGCCCAGCATGCTTCCATTGCAGTACTCTGCTGCACATGTAAGTGCAAGAGATCCTGAAGCACTCACTCATAATGGGAAAGTACCAATGTGTTTCTTCGTTGGTTGATGGAAGAAACATCTTACAAAAACTCTCCAGATTATTGACTTTTTAAAGTTTTTCTAGGAAACGTTCTAGATGAATGCTTATTAGCCTTTGTCAGTATGTACTTTTGCAAAGTGTCTCTGTGGTGCAATTGGTTAGTGTGTAAGACTATTAACCAAAAGGTTGGTGGTTCAATCCCACCCAGGAATGTAATTGACCTTGTGATCAGATTTTGGTGATATTTAAGTAGACAAGTCAAAATTTCAAACCCCCTCTTATTGTGTAGGGTACCTGGCCTTCTCTGATGTAATCAGAGTTAGATTTGATTCAGTGATTTTATAAAAAAAACAGCTAGGAAGCACAATTTAGCAGTGGGTTGCAGATAAAAAAAATATGCTGGCAAAAAAATACAATTGAGTGATTAAACAGCTCTTCATTTTCTGGCTTTATTTTTATGCTAACAAATTTGTTCTCTGAAATGTGTCCACAAAGCCAAGTCTCTGATTAACACCTTTGTAGGGATGGTTTTTCACCTATTACTAAATTAAACTTGCTTCATTGGAAAGGCAACAAGATGCATCCTCATTTCAATGTCTACTGAAATAATACAGGTTGACACCAGGAAACATTAACGCCACTGCATCCTTGCTGCTTTCTCATGTGGAAGTCTGTTTAATGTGAAAACAAGGTGATATCTAATTAGCACACAGGTAAGGAATTAAGAAAATCTTTATTTAAGGGTGAAGATGTTTCTCACAAAATCGTTGCCCCAATGCATCATTGAAATTCAAGCTGGAAAGATGATTTTAATATATCACTTGTACATTTTGTATTGCTCTTCTGGTGACAATGTAGTTTGTTTTTGTCAATTACCATTTTAATAATAGGGTAAAGAAAATTAAGTGGATTTTTGAAAGAAAACAATACTGTCAATATACTATCAAAACAAATTAAAATGGTAAAAGTTATTGTACTTTAAGTAAAAATAAAAGAGCCAAAATATCAATCCCAGTTTTGGATTACTTTAATTAACAAAAAAAAAATGCATATAGCAAAGGATAGTTTCAATCTGCCTACCTCTGGGTTATGGGCCCAGCATGCTTCCATTGCAGTACTCTGCTGCACATGTAAGTGCAAGAGATCCTGAAGCACTCACTCATCATGGGAAAGTACCAATGTGTTTCTTTGTTGGTTGATGGAAGAAACATCTTACAAAAACTCTCCAGATTATTGACTTTTTAAAGTTTTTCTAGGAAACGTTCTAGATGAATGCTTATTAGCCTTTGTCAGTATGTACTTTTGCAAAGTGTCTCTGTGGCGCAATTGGTTAGTGTGTAAGGCTATTAACCAAAAGGTTGGTGGTTCAATCCCACCCAGGGACGTAATTGACCTTGTGATCAGATTTTGGTGATATTTAAGTAGACAAGTCAAAATTTCAAACCCCCTCTTATTGTGTAGGGTACCTGGCCTTCTCTGATGTTATCAGAGTTAGATTTGATTCAGTGATTTTATTAAAAAACAGCTAGGAAGCACAATTTAGCAGTGGGTTGCAGAGAAAAAAAATATGCTGGCAAAAAAATCCAATTGAGTGATTAAACAGCTCTTCATTTTCTGGTTTATTTTTATGCTAACAAATTTGTTCTCTGAAAAGTGTCCACAAAGCCAAGTCTCTGATTAACACCTTTGTAGGGATGGTTTTTCACCTATTACTAAATTAAACTTGCTTCATTGGAAAGGCAGCAATATGCATCCTCATTTCAATGTCTACTGAAATAATACAGGTTGACACCAGGAAACATTAACGCCACTGCATCCTTGCTGCTTTCTCATGTGGAAGTCTGTTTAATGTGAAAACAAGGTGATATCTAATTAGCACACAGGTAAGGAATTAAGAAAATCTTTATTTAAGGGTGAAGATGTTTCTCACAAAATCGTTGCCCCAATGCATCATTGAAATTCAAGCTGGAAAGATGATTTTAATATATCACTTGTACATTTTGTATTGCTCTTCTGGTGACAATGTAGTTTGTTTTTGTCAATTACCATTTTAATAATAGGGTAAAGAAAATTAAGTGGATTTTTGAAAGAAAACAATACTGTCAATATACTATTAAAACAAATTAAAATGGTAAAAGTTATTGTACTTTAAGTAAAAATAAAAGAGCAAAAATATCAATCCCAGTTTTGGATTACTTTAATTAACAAAAAAAATGCATATAGCAAAGGATAGTTTCAATCTGCCTATCTCTGGGTTATGGGCCCAGCATGCTTCCATTGCAGTACTCTGCTGCACATGTAAGTGCAAGAGATCCTGAAGCACTCACTCATCATGGGAAAGTACCAATGTGTTTCTTCATTGGTTGATGGAAGAAACATCTTACAAAAACTCTCCAGATTATTGACTTTTTAAAGTTTTTCTAGGAAACGTTCTTGATGAATGCTTATTAGCCTTTGTCAGTATGTACTTTTTGCAAAGTGTCTCTGTGGTGCAATTGGTTAGTGTGTAAGGCTATTAACCAAAAGGTTGGTGGTTCAATCCCACCCAGGAACGTAATTGACCTTGTGATCAGATTTTGGTGATATTTAAGTAGACAAGTCAAAATTTCAAACCCCCTCTTATTGTGTAGGGTACCTGGCCTTCTCTGATGTAATCAGAGTTAGATTTGATTCAGTGATTTTATAAAAAAACAGCTAGGAAGCACAATTTAGCAGTGGGTTGCAGAGAAAAAAAATATGCTGGCAAAAAAAAATCCAATTGAGTGATTAAACAGCTCTTCATTTTCTGGCTTTATTTTTATGCTAACAAATTTGTTCTCTGAAAAGTGTCCACAAAGCCAAGTCTCTGATTAACACCTTTGTAGGGATGGTTTTTCACCTATTACTAAATTAAACTTGCTTCATTGGAAAGGCAGCAAGATGCATCCTCATTTCAATGTCTACTGAAATAATACAAGTTGACACCAGGAAACATTAACGCCACTGCATCCTTGCTGCTTTCTCATGTGGAAGTCTGTTTAATGCGAAAACAAGGTGATAACTAATTAGCACACAGGTAAGGAATTAAGAAAATCTTTATTTAAGGGTGAAGATGTTTCTCACAAAATCGTTGCCCCAATGCATCATTGAAATTCAAGCTGGAAAGATGATTTTAATATATCACTTGTACATTTTGTATTGCTCTTCTGGTGACAATGTAGTTTGTTTTTGTCAATTACCATTTTAATAATAGGGTAAAGAAAATTAAGTGGATTTTTGAAAGAAAACAATACTGTCAATATACTATTAAAACAAATTAAAATGGTAAAAGTTATTGTACTTTAAGTAAAAATAAAAGAGCCAAAATATCAATCCCAGTTTTGGATTACTTTAATTAAAAAAAAAAAGCATACAGCAGAGGATAGTTTCAATCTGCCTACCTCTGGGTTATGAGCCCAGCATGCTTCCATTGCTGTACTCTGCTGCACATGTAAGTGCAAGAGATCCTGAAGCACTCACTCATCATGGGAAAGTACCAATGTGTTTCTTCGTTGGTTGATGGAAGAAACATCTTACAAAAACTCTCCAGATTATTGACTTTTTAAAGTTTTTCTAGGAAACGTTTTAGATGAATGCTTATTAGCCTTTGTCAGTATGCCTTTTCGCAAAGTGTCTCTGTGGCGCAATCAGTTAGTGTGTATGGCTATTAACTAAAAGGTTGGTGGTTCAATCCCACCCAGGGATGTAATTGATCTTGTTATCAGATTTTGGTGATCTTTAAGTAGACAAGTCAAAATTTCAAACCCCTTCTTATGGTGTAGGGTACCTAGCCTTCTCTGATGTAATCAGAGTTAGATTTGATTCATTGATTTTATAAAAACAGCTAGGAAGCACAATTTAGCAGTGGTTTGCAGAGAAAAAAAATATGCTGGCAGAAAAATCCAATTGAGTGATTAAACAGCTCTTCATTTTCTGGCTTTATTTTTATGCTAACAAATTTGTTCTCTGAAAAGTGTCCACAAAGCCAAGTCTCTGATTAACACCTTTGTAAGGATGGTTTTTCACCTATTACTAAATTAAACTTGCTTCATTGGAAAGGCAGCAAGATGCATCCTCATTTCAATGTCTACTGAAATAATACAAGTTGACACCAGGAAACATTAACGCCACTGCATCCTTGCTGCTTTCTCATGTGGAAGTCTGTTTAATGCGAAAACAAGGTGATATCTAATTATCACACAGGTAAGGAATTAAGAAAATCTTTATTTAAGGGTGAAGATGTTTCTCACAAAATCGTTGCCCCAATGCATCATTGAAATTCAAGCTGGAAAGATGATTTTAATATATCACTTGTACATTTTGTATTGCTCTTCTGGTGACAATGTAGTTTGTTTTTGTCAATTACCATTTTAATAATAGGGTAAAGAAAATTAAGTGGATTTTTGAAAGAAAACAATACTGTCAATATACTATTAAAACAAATTAAAATGGTAAAAGTTATTGTACTTTAAGTAAAAATAAAAGAGCCAAAATATCAATCCCAGTTTTGGATTACTTTAATTAACAAAAAAAAAGCATATAGCAAAGGATAGTTTCAATCTGCCTACCTCTGGGTTATGGGCCCAGCATGCTTCCATTGCTGTACTCTGCTGCACATGTAAGTGCAAGAGATCCTGAAGCACTCACTCATCATGGGAAAGTACCAATGTGTTTCTTCGTTGGTTGATGGAAGAAACATCTTACAAAAACTCTCCAGATTATTGACTTTTTAAAGTTTTTCTAGGAAACGTTTTAGATGAATGCTTATTAGCCCTTGTCAGTGTATACTTTTGCAATGTGTCTCTGTGGCGCAATTAGTTAGTGTGTACGGCTATTAACCAAAAGGTTGGTGGTTCAATCCCACCCAGGTACGTAATTGACCTTGTTATCAGATTTTGGTGATCTTTAAGTAGACAAGTCAAAATTTCAAACCCCCTGTTATGGTGTAGGGTACCTGGCCTTCTCTGATGTAATCAGAGTTAGATTTGATTCAGTGATTTTATAAAAACAGCTAGGAAGCACAATTTAGCAGTGGGTTGCAGAGAAAAAGAAATATGCTGGCAAAAAAATCAAATTGCGTGATTAAACAGCTCTTCATTTTCTGGCTTTATTTTTATGCTAACAAATTTGTTCTCTGAAAAGTGTCCACAAAGCCAAGTCTCTGATTAACACCTTTGTAGGGATGGTTTTTCACCTATTACTAAATTAAACTTGCTTCATTGGAAAGGCAGCAAGATGCATCCTCATTTCAATGTCTACTGAAATAATACAGGTTGAAACCAGGAAACATTAACGCCACTGCATCCTTGCTGCTTTCTCATGTGGAAGTCTGTTTAATGTGAAAACAAGGTGATATCTAATTAGCACACAGGTAAGGAATTACGAAAATCTTTATTTAAGGGTGAAGATGTTTCTCACAAAATCGTTGCCCCAATGCATCATTGAAATTCAAGCTGGAAAGATGATTTTAATATATCACTTGTACATTTTGTATTGCTCTTCTGGTGACAATGTAGTTTATTTTTGTCAATTACCATTTTAATAATAGGGTAAAGAAAATGAAGTGGATTTTTGAAAGAAAACAATACTGTCAATATACTATTAAAACAAATTAAAATGGTAAAAGTTATTGTACTTTAAGTAAAAATAAAAGAGCCAAAATATCAATCCCAGTTTTGGATTACTTTAATTAACAAAAAAAAATGCATATAGCAGAGGATAGTTTCAATCTGCCTTCCTCTGGGTTATGGGCCCAGCATGCTTCCATTGCTGTACTCTGCTGCACATGTAAGTGCAAGAGATCCTGAAGCACTCACTCATCATGGGAAAGTACCAATGTGTTTATTCGTTGGTTGATGGAAGAAACATCTTACAAAAACTCTCCAGATTATTTATTTTTTAATGTTTTTCTAGGAAACGTTCTAGATGTATGCTTATTAGCCTTTGTCAGTATGTACTTTTTGCAAAGTGTCTCTGTGGCGCGATCGGTTAGTGTGTTCGACTATTAACCAAAAGGTTGGTGGTTCAATCCCACCCAGGGACGTAATTGACCTTGTGATCAGATTTTGGTGATATTTAAGTAGACACGTCAAAATTTCAAACCCCCTCTTATTGTGTAGGGTACCTGGCCTTCTCTGATGTAATCAGAGTTAGATTTGATTCAGTGTTTTTATAAAAAACAGCTAGGAAGCACAATTTAGCAGTGGGTTGCAGAGAAAAAAAATATGCTGGCAAAAAAAATCCAATTGAGTGATTAAACAGCTCTTCATTTTCTGGCTTTATTTTTATGCTAACAAATTTGTTCTCTGAAAAGTGTACACAAAGCCAAGTCTCTGATTAACACCTTTGTAGGGATGGTTTTTCACCTATTACTAAATTAAACTTGCTTCATTGGAAAGGCAGCAAGATGCATCCTCATTTCAATGTCTACTGAAATAATACAGGTTGAAACCAGGAAACATTAACGCCACTGCATCCTTGCTGCTTTCTCATGTGGAAGTCTGTTTAATGTGAAAACAAGGTGATATCTAATTAGCACACAGGTAAGGAATTACGAAAATCTTTATTTAAGGGTGAAGATGTTTCTCACAAAATTGTTGCCCCAATGCATCATTGAAATTCAAGCTGGAAAGATGATTTTAATATATCACTTGTACATTTTGTATTGCTCTTCTGGTGACAATGTAGTTTTTTTTGTCAATTACCATTTTAATAATAGGGTAAAGAAAATTAAGTGGATTTTTGAAAGAAAACTATACTGTCAATATACTATTAAAACAAATTAAAATGGTAAAAGTTATTGTACTTTAAGTAAAAATAAAAGAGCAAAAATATCAATCCCAGTTTTGATTACTTAAATTAACAAAAAAAATGCATATAGCAAAGGATAGTTTCAATCTGCCTACCTCTGGGTTATGGGTCCAGCATGCTTCCATTGCAGTACTCTGCTGCACATGTAAGTGCAAGAGATCCTGAAGCACTCACTCATCATGGGAAAGTACCAATGTGTTTATTCGTTGGTTGATGGAAGAAACATCTTACAAAAACTCTCCAGATTATTTATTTTTTAATGTTTTTCTAGGAAACGTTCTAGATGTATGCTTATTAGCCTTTGTCAGTATGTACTTTTTGCAAAGTGTCTCTGTGGCGCGATCGGTTAGTGTGTTCGACTATTAACCAAAAGGTTGGTGGTTCAATCCCACCCAGGGACGCAATTGACCTTGTGATCAGATTTTGGTGATATTTAAGTAGACAAGTCAAAATTTCAAACCCCCTCTTATTGTGTAGGGTACCTGGCCTTCTCTGATGTAATCAGAGTTAGATTTGATTCAGTGATTTTATAAAAACAGCTAGGAAGCACAATTTAGCAGTGGGTTGCAGAGAAAAAGAAATATGCTGGCAGAAAAATCCAATTGAGTGATTAAACAGCTCTTCATTTTCTGGCTTTATTTTTATGCTAACAAATTTGTTCTCTGAAAAGTGTCCACAAAGCAAAGTCTCTGATTAACACCTTTGTAGGGATGGTTTTTCACCTATTACTAAATTAAACTTGCTTCATTGGAAAGGCAGCAAGATGCATCCTCATTTCAATGTCTACTGAAATAATACAGGTTGACACCAGGAAACATTAACGCCACTGCATCCTTGCTGCTTTCTCATGTGGAAGTCTGTTTAATGTGAAAACAAGGTGATATCTAATTAGCACACAGGTAAGGAATTAAGAAAATCTTTATTTAAGGGTGAAGATGTTTCTCACAAAATCGTTGCCCCAATGCATCATTGAAATTCAAGCTGGAAAGATGATTTTAATATATCACTTGTACATTTTGTATTGCTCTTCTGGTGACAATGTAGTTTATTTTTGTAAATTACCATTTTAATAATAGGGTAAAGAAAATGAAGTGGATTTTTGAAAGAAAACAATACTGTCAATATACTATTAAAACAAATTAAAATGGTAAAAGTTATTGTACTTTAAGTAAAAATAAAAGAGCCAAAATATCAATCCCAGTTTTGGATTACTTTAATTAACAAAAAAAAATGCATATAGCAGAGGATAGTTTCAATCTGCCTACCTCTGGGTTATGGGCCCAGCATGCTTCCATTGCTGTACTCTGCTGCACATGTAAGTGCAAGAGATCCTGAAGCACTCACTCATCATGGGAAAGTACCAATGTGTTTATTCGTTGGTTGATGGAAGAAACATCTTACAAAAACTCTCCAGATTATTTATTTTTTAATGTTTTTCTAGGAAACGTTCTAGATGTATGCTTATTAGCCTTTGTCAGTATGTACTTTTTGCAAAGTGTCTCTGTGGCGCGATCGGTTAGTGTGTTCGACTATTAACCAAACGGTTGGTCGTTCAATCCCACCCAGGGACGTAATTGACCTTGTGATCAGATTTTGGTGATATTTAAGTAGACAAGTCAAAATGTCAAACCCCCTCTTATTGTGTAGGGTACCTGGCCTTCTCTGATGTAATCAGAGTTAGATTTGATTCAGTGATTTTATAAAAAACAGCTAGGAAGCACAATTTAGCAGTGGGTTGCAGAGAAAAAAAATATGCTGGCAAAAAAAATCCAATTGAGTGATTAAACAGCTCTTCATTTTCTGGCTTTATTTTTATGCTAACAAATTTGTTCTCTGAAAAGTGTCCACAAAGCCAAGTCTCTGATTAACACCTTTGTAGGGATGGTTTTTCACCTATTACTAAATTAAACTTGCTTCATTGGAAAGGCAGCAAGATGCATCCTCATTTCAATGTCTACTGAAATAATACAAGTTGACACCAGGAAACATTAACGCCACTGCATCCTTGCTGCTTTCTCATGTGGAAGTCTGTTTAATGCGAAAACAAGGTGATATCTAATTATCACACAGGTAAGGAATTAAGAAAATCTTTATTTAAGGGTGAAGATGTTTCTCACAAAATCGTTGCCCCAATGCATCATTGAAATTCAAGCTGGAAAGATGATTTTAATATATCACTTGTACATTTTGTATTGCTCTTCTGGTGACAATGTAGTTTGTTTTTGTCAATTACCATTTTAATAATAGGGTAAAGAAAATTAAGTGGATTTTTGAAAGAAAACAATACTGTCAATATACTATTAAAACAAATTAAAATGGTAAAAGTTATTGTACTTTAAGTAAAAATAAAAGAGCCAAAATATCAATCCCAGTTTTGGATTACTTTAATTAACAAAAAAAAAGCATATAGCAAAGGATAGTTTCAATCTGCCTACCTCTGGGTTATGGGCCCAGCATGCTTCCATTGCTGTACTCTGCTGCACATGTAAGTGCAAGAGATCCTGAAGCACTCACTCATCATGGGAAAGTACCAATGTGTTTCTTCGTTGGTTGATGGAAGAAACATCTTACAAAAACTCTCCAGATTATTGACTTTTTAAAGTTTTTCTAGGAAACGTTTTAGATGAATGCTTATTAGCCCTTGTCAGTATATACTTTTGCAATGTGTCTCTGTGGCGCAATTAGTTAGTGTGTACGGCTATTAACCAAAAGGTTGGTGGTTCAATCCCACCCAGGTACGTAATTGACCTTGTTATCAGATTTTGGTGATCTTTAAGTAGACAAGTCAAAATTTCAAACCCCCTGTTATGGTGTAGGGTACCTGGCCTTCTCTGATGTAATCAGAGTTAGATTTGATTCAGTGATTTTATAAAAATAGCTAGGAAGCACAATTTAGCAGTGGGTTGCAGAGAAAAAGAAATATGCTGGCAGAAAAATCCAATTGAGTGATTAAACAGCTCTTCATTTTCTGGCTTTATTTTTATGCTAACAAATTTGTTCTCTGAAAAGTGTCCACAAAGCAAAGTCTCTGATTAACACCTTTGTAGGGATGGTTTTTCACCTATTACTAAATTAAACTTGCTTCATTGGAAAGGCAGCAAGATGCATCCTCATTTCAATGTCTACTGAAATAATACAGGTTGACACCAGGAAACATTAACGCCACTGCATCCTTGCTGCTTTCTCATGTGGAAGTCTGTTTAATGTGAAAACAAGGTGATATCTAATTAGCACACAGGTAAGGAATTAAGAAAATCTTTATTTAAGGGTGAAGATGTTTCTCACAAAATCGTTGCCCCAATGCATCATTGAAATTCAAGCTGGAAAGATGATTTTAATATATCACTTGTACATTTTGTATTGCTCTTCTGGTGACAATGTAGTTTGTTTTTGTCAATTACCATTTTAATAATAGGGTAAAGAAAATGAAGTGGATTTTTGAACGAAAACAATACTGTCAATATACTATTAAAACAAATTAAAATGGTAAAAGTTATTGTACTTTAAGTAAAAATAAAAGAGCCAAAATATCAATCCCAGTTTTGGATTACTTTAATTAACAAAAAAAAATGCATATAGCAGAGGATAGTTTCAATCTGCCTACCTCTGGGTTATGGGCCCAGCATGCTTCCATTGCTGTACTCTGCTGCACATGTAAGTGCAAGAGATCCTGAAGCACTCACTCATCATGGGAAAGTACCAATGTGTTTCTTCGTTGGTTGATAGAAGAAACATCTTACAAAAACTCTCCAGATTATTGACTTTTTTAAGTTTTTCTAGGAAACGTTTTAGATGAATGCTTATTAGCATTTGTCAGTATGTACTTTTGCAAAGTGTCTCTGTGGCGCAATCAGTTAGTGTGTACGGCTATTAACCAAAAGGTTGGTGGTTCAATCCCACCCAGGGACGTAATTGACCTTGTTATCAGATTTTGGTGATCTTTAAGTAGACAAGTCAAATTTCATACCACCTGTTATTGTGTAGGGTACCTGGCCTTCTCTGATGTAATCAGAGTTAGATTTGATTCAATGATTTTATAAAAACATCTAGGAAGCACAATTTAGCAGTGGGTTGCAGAGAAAAAGAAATATGCTGGCAAAAAAATCAAATTGCGTGATTAAACAGCTCTTCATTTTCTGGCTTTATTTTTATGCTAACAAATTTGTTCTCTGAAAAGTGTCCACAAAGCCAAGTCTCTGATTAACACCTTTGTAGGGATGGTTTTTCACCTATTACTAAATTAAACTTGCTTCATTGGAAAGGCAGCAAGATGCATCCTCATTTCAATGTCTACTGAAATAATACAGGTTGAAACCAGGAAACATTAACGCCACTGCATCCTTGCTGCTTTCTCATGTGGAAGTCTGTTTAATGTGAAAACAAGGTGATATCTAATTAGCACACAGGTAAGGAATTACGAAAATCTTTATTTAAGGGTGAAGATGTTTCTCACAAAATTGTTGCCCCAATGCATCATTGAAATTCAAGCTGGAAAGATGATTTTAATATATCACTTGTACATTTTGTATTGCTCTTCTGGTGACAATGTAGTTTTTTTTGTCAATTACCATTTTAATAATAGGGTAAAGAAAATTAAGTGGATTTTTGAAAGAAAACTATACTGTCAATATACTATTAAAACAAATTAAAATGGTAAAAGTTATTGTACTTTAAGTAAAAATAAAAGAGCCAAAATATCAATCCCAGTTTTGGATTACTTTAATTAAAAAAAAAAAGCATACAGCAGAGGATAGTTTCAATCTGCCTACCTCTGGGTTATGAGCCCAGCATGCTTCCATTGCTGTACTCTGCTGCACATGTAAGTGCAAGAGATCCTGAAGCACTCACTCATCATGGGAAAGTACCAATGTGTTTATTCGTTGGTTGATGGAAGAAACATCTTACAAAAACTCTCCAGATTATTTATTTTTTAATGTTTTTCTAGGAAACGTTCTAGATGTATGCTTATTAGCCTTTGTCAGTATGTACTTTTTGCAAAGTGTCTCTGTGGCGCGATCGGTTAGTGTGTTCGACTATTAACCAAAAGGTTGGTGGTTCAATCCCACCCAGGGACGTAATTGACCTTGTGATCAGATTTTGGTGATATTTAAGTAGACAAGTCAAAATTTCAAACCCCCTCTTATTGTGTAGGCTACCTGGCCTTCTCTGATGTAATCAGAGTTAGATTTGATTCAGTGATTTTATAAAAAACAGCTAGGAAGCACAATTTAGCAGTGGGTTACAGAGAAAAAAAATATGCTGGCAGAAAAATCCAATTGAGTGATTAAACAGCTCTTCATTTTCTGTCTTTATTTTTATGCTAACAAATTTGTTCTCTGAAAAGTGTCCACAAAGCCAAGTCTCTGATTAACACCTTTGTAAGGATGGTTTTTCACCTATTACTAAATTAAACTTGCTTCATTGGAAAGGCAGCAAGATGCATCCTCATTTCAATGTCTACTGAAATAATACAGGTTGACACCAGGAAACATTAACGCCACTGCATCCTTGCTGCTTTCTCATGTGGAAGTCTGTTTAATGTGAAAACAAGGTGATATCTAATTAGCACACAGGTAAGGAATTAAGAAAATCTTTATTTAAGGGTGAAGATGTTTCTCACAAAATCGTTGCCCCAATGCATCATTGAAATTCAAGCTGGAAAGATGATTTTAATATATCACTTGTACATTTTGTATTGCTCTTCTGGTGACAATGTAGTTTGTTTTTGTCAATTACCATTTTAATAATAGGGTAAAGAAAATTAAGTGGATTTTTGAAAGAAAACAATACTGTCAATATACTATTAAAACAAATTAAAATGGTAAAAGTTATTGTACTTTAAGTAAAAATAAAAGAGCCAAAATATCAATCCCAGTTTTGGATTACTTTAATTAACAAAAAAAAAGCATATAGCAAAGGATAGTTTCAATCTGCCTACCTCTGGGTTATGGGCCCAGCATGCTTCCATTGCTGTACTCTGCTGCACATGTAAGTGCAAGAGATCCTGAAGCACTCACTCATCATGGGAAAGTACCAATGTGTTTCTTCGTTGGTTGATGGAAGAAACATCTTACAAAAACTCTCCAGATTATTGACTTTTTAAAGTTTTTCTAGGAAACGTTTTAGATGAATGCTTATTAGCCCTTGTCAGTATATACTTTTGCAATGTGTCTCTGTGGCGCAATTAGTTAGTGTGTACGGCTATTAACCAAAAGGTTGGTGGTTCAATCCCACCCAGGTACGTAATTGACCTTGTTATCAGATTTTGGTGATCTTTAAGTAGACAAGTCAAAATTTCAAACCCCCTGTTATGGTGTAGGGTACCTGGCCTTCTCTGATGTAATCAGAGTTAGATTTGATTCAGTGATTTTATAAAAACAGCTAGGAAGCACAATTTAGCAGTGGGTTGCAGAGAAAAAGAAATATGCTGGCAGAAAAATCCAATTGAGTGATTAAACAGCTCTTCATTTTCTGGCTTTATTTTTATGCTAACAAATTTGTTCTCTGAAAAGTGTCCACAAAGCCAAGTCTCTGATTAACACCTTTGTAGGGATGGTTTTTCACCTATTACTAAATTAAACTTGCTTCATTGGAAAGGCAGCAAGATGCATCCTCATTTCAATGTCTACTGAAATAATACAGGTTGAAACCAGGAAACATTAACGCCACTGCATCCTTGCTGCTTTCTCATGTGGAAGTCTGTTTAATGTGAAAACAAGGTGATATCTAATTAGCACACAGGTAAGGAATTACGAAAATCTTTATTTAAGGGTGAAGATGTTTCTCACAAAATTGTTGCCCCAATGCATCATTGAAATTCAAGCTGGAAAGATGATTTTAATATATCACTTGTACATTTTGTATTGCTCTTCTGGTGACAATGTAGTTTTTTTTGTCAATTACCATTTTAATAATAGGGTAAAGAAAATTAAGTGGATTTTTGAAAGAAAACTATACTGTCAATATACTATTAAAACAAATTAAAATGGTAAAAGTTATTGTACTTTAAGTAAAAATAAAAGAGCCAAAATATCAATCCCAGTTTTGGATTACTTTAATTAAAAAAAAAAAGCATACAGCAGAGGATAGTTTCAATCTGCCTACCTCTGGGTTATGAGCCCAGCATGCTTCCATTGCTGTACTCTGCTGCACATGTAAGTGCAAGAGATCCTGAAGCACTCACTCATCATGGGAAAGTACCAATGTGTTTATTCGTTGGTTGATGGAAGAAACATCTTACAAAAACTCTCCAGATTATTTATTTTTTAATGTTTTTCTAGGAAACGTTCTAGATGTATGCTTATTAGCCTTTGTCAGTATGTACTTTTTGCAAAGTGTCTCTGTGGCGCGATCGGTTAGTGTGTTCGACTATTAACCAAAAGGTTGGTGGTTCAATCCCACCCAGGGACGTAATTGACCTTGTGATCAGATTTTGGTGATATTTAAGTAGACAAGTCAAAATTTCAAACCCCCTCTTATTGTGTAGGCTACCTGGCCTTCTCTGATGTAATCAGAGTTAGATTTGATTCAGTGATTTTATAAAAAACAGCTAGGAAGCACAATTTAGCAGTGGGTTACAGAGAAAAAAAATATGCTGGCAGAAAAATCCAATTGAGTGATTAAACAGCTCTTCATTTTCTGTCTTTATTTTTATGCTAACAAATTTGTTCTCTGAAAAGTGTCCACAAAGCCAAGTCTCTGATTAACACCTTTGTAAGGATGGTTTTTCACCTATTACTAAATTAAACTTGCTTCATTGGAAAGGCAGCAAGATGCATCCTCATTTCAATGTCTACTGAAATAATACAGGTTGACACCAGGAAACATTAACGCCACTGCATCCTTGCTGCTTTCTCATGTGGAAGTCTGTTTAATGTGAAAACAAGGTGATATCTAATTAGCACACAGGTAAGGAATTAAGAAAATCTTTATTTAAGGGTGAAGATGTTTCTCACAAAATCGTTGCCCCAATGCATCATTGAAATTCAAGCTGGAAAGATGATTTTAATATATCACTTGTACATTTTGTATTGCTCTTCTGGTGACAATGTAGTTTGTTTTTGTCAATTACCATTTTAATAATAGGGTAAAGAAAATTAAGTGGATTTTTGAAAGAAAACAATACTGTCAATATACTATTAAAACAAATTAAAATGGTAAAAGTTATTGTACTTTAAGTAAAAATAAAAGAGCCAAAATATCAATCCCAGTTTTGGATTACTTTAATTAACAAAAAAAAAGCATATAGCAAAGGATAGTTTCAATCTGCCTACCTCTGGGTTATGGGCCCAGCATGCTTCCATTGCTGTACTCTGCTGCACATGTAAGTGCAAGAGATCCTGAAGCACTCACTCATCATGGGAAAGTACCAATGTGTTTCTTCGTTGGTTGATGGAAGAAACATCTTACAAAAACTCTCCAGATTATTGACTTTTTAAAGTTTTTCTAGGAAACGTTTTAGATGAATGCTTATTAGCCCTTGTCAGTATATACTTTTGCAATGTGTCTCTGTGGCGCAATTAGTTAGTGTGTACGGCTATTAACCAAAAGGTTGGTGGTTCAATCCCACCCAGGTACGTAATTGACCTTGTTATCAGATTTTGGTGATCTTTAAGTAGACAAGTCAAAATTTCAAACCCCCTGTTATGGTGTAGGGTACCTGGCCTTCTCTGATGTAATCAGAGTTAGATTTGATTCAGTGATTTTATAAAAACAGCTAGGAAGCACAATTTAGCAGTGGGTTGCAGAGAAAAAGAAATATGCTGGCAGAAAAATCCAATTGAGTGATTAAACAGCTCTTCATTTTCTGGCTTTATTTTTATGCTAACAAATTTGTTCTCTGAAAAGTGTCCACAAAGCAAAGTCTCTGATTAACACCTTTGTAGGGATGGTTTTTCACCTATTACTAAATTAAACTTGCTTCATTGGAAAGGCAGCAAGATGCATCCTCATTTCAATGTCTACTGAAATAATACAGGTTGACACCAGGAAACATTAACGCCACTGCATCCTTGCTGCTTTCTCATGTGGAAGTCTGTTTAATGTGAAAACAAGGTGATATCTAATTAGCACACAGGTAAGGAATTAAGAAAATCTTTATTTAAGGGTGAAGATGTTTCTCACAAAATCGTTGCCCCAATGCATCATTGAAATTCAAGCTGGAAAGATGATTTTAATATATCACTTGTACATTTTGTATTGCTCTTCTGGTGACAATGTAGTTTGTTTTTGTCAATTACCATTTTAATAATAGGGTAAAGAAAATTAAGTGGATTTTTGAAAGAAAACAATACTGTCAATATACTATTAAAACAAATTAAAATGGTAAAAGTTATTGTACTTTAAGTAAAAATAAAAGAGCCAAAATATCAATCCCAGTTTTGGATTACTTTAATTAACAAAAAAAAAGCATATAGCAAAGGATAGTTTCAATCTGCCTACCTCTGGGTTATGGGCCCAGCATGCTTCCATTGCTATACTCTGCTGCACATGTAAGTGCAAGAGATCCTGAAGCACTCACTCATCATGGGAAAGTACCAATGTGTTTCTTCGTTGGTTGATGGAAGAAACATCTTACAAAAACTCTCCAGATTATTGACTTTTTAAAGTTTTTCTAGGAAACGTTTTAGATGAATGCTTATTAGCCCTTGTCAGTATATACTTTTGCAATGTGTCTCTGTGGCGCAATTAGTTAGTGTGTACGGCTATTAACCAAAAGGTTGGTGGTTCAATCCCACCCAGGTACGTAATTGACCTTGTTATCAGATTTTGGTGATCTTTAAGTAGACAAGTCAAATTTCATACCCCCTGTTATTGTGTAGGGTACCTGGCCTTATCTGATGTAATCAGAGTTAGATTTGATTCAATGATTTTATAAAAACATCTAGGAAGCACAATTTAGCAGTGGGTTGCAGAGAAAAAGAAATATGCTGGCAAAAAAATCAAATTGCGTGATTAAACAGCTCTTCATTTTCTGGCTTTATTTTTATGCTAACAAATTTGTTCTCTGAAAAGTGTCCACAAAGCCAAGTCTCTGATTAACACCTTTGTAGGGATGGTTTTTCACCTATTACTAAATTAAACTTGCTTCATTGGAAAGGCAGCAAGATGCATCCTCATTTCAATGTCTACTGAAATAATACAGGTTGAAACCAGGAAACATTAACGCCACTGCATCCTTGCTGCTTTCTCATGTGGAAGTCTGTTTAATGTGAAAACAAGGTGATATCTAATTAGCACACAGGTAAGGAATTACGAAAATCTTTATTTAAGGGTGAAGATGTTTCTCACAAAATTGTTGCCCCAATGCATCATTGAAATTCAAGCTGGAAAGATGATTTTAATATATCACTTGTACATTTTGTATTGCTCTTCTGGTGACAATGTAGTTTTTTTTGTCAATTACCATTTTAATAATAGGGTAAAGAAAATTAAGTGGATTTTTGAAAGAAAACTATACTGTCAATATACTATTAAAACAAATTAAAATGGTAAAAGTTATTGTACTTTAAGTAAAAATAAAAGAGCAAAAATATCAATCCCAGTTTTGATTACTTAAATTAACAAAAAAAAAATGCATATAGCAAAGGATAGTTTCAATCTGCCTACCTCTGGGTTATGGGTCCAGCATGCTTCCATTGCAGTACTCTGCTGCACATGTAAGTGCAAGAGATCCTGAAGCACTCACTCATCATGGGAAAGTACCAATGTGTTTATTCGTTGGTTGATGGAAGAAACATCTTACAAAAACTCTCCAGATTATTTATTTTTTAATGTTTTTCTAGGAAACGTTCTAGATGTATGCTTATTAGCCTTTGTCAGTATGTACTTATTGCAAAGTGTCTCTGTGGCGCGATCGGTTAGTGTGTTCGACTATTAACCAAAAGGTTGGTGGTTCAATCCCACCCAGGGACGTAATTGACCTTGTGATCAGATTTTGGTGATATTTAAGTAGACAAGTCAAAATTTCAAACCCCCTCTTATTGTGTAGGGTACCTGGCCTTCTCTGATGTAATCAGAGTTAGATTTGATTCAGTGATTTTATAAAAACAGCTAGGAAGCACAATTTAGCAGTGGGTTGCAGAGAAAAAGAAATATGCTGGCAGAAAAATCCAATTGAGTGATTAAACAGCTCTTCATTTTCTGGCTTTATTTTTATGCTAACAAATTTGTTCTCTGAAAAGTGTCCACAAAGCAAAGTCTCTGATTAACACCTTTGTAGGGATGGTTTTTCACCTATTACTAAATTAAACTTGCTTCATTGGAAAGGCAGCAAGATGCATCCTCATTTCAATGTCTACTGAAATAATACAGGTTGACACCAGGAAACATTAACGCCACTGCATCCTTGCTGCTTTCTCATGTGGAAGTCTGTTTAATGTGAAAACAAGGTGATATCTAATTAGCACACAGGTAAGGAATTAAGAAAATCTTTATTTAAGGGTGAAGATGTTTCTCACAAAATCGTTGCCCCAATGCATCATTGAAATTCAAGCTGGAAAGATGATTTTAATATATCACTTGTACATTTTGTATTGCTCTTCTGGTGACAATGTAGTTTATTTTTGTCAATTACCATTTTAATAATAGGGTAAAGAAAATGAAGTGGATTTTTGAAAGAAAACAATACTGTCAATATACTATTAAAACAAATTAAAATGGTAAAAGTTATTGTACTTTAAGTAAAAATAAAAGAGCCAAAATATCAATCCCAGTTTTGGATTACTTTAATTAACAAAAAAAAATGCATATAGCAGAGGATAGTTTCAATCTGCCTTCCTCTGGGTTATGGGCCCAGCATGCTTCCATTGCTGTACTCTGCTGCACATGTAAGTGCAAGAGATCCTGAAGCACTCACTCATCATGGGAAAGTACCAATGTGTTTATTCGTTGGTTGATGGAAGAAACATCTTACAAAAACTCTCCAGATTATTTATTTTTTAATGTTTTTCTAGGAAACGTTCTAGATGTATGCTTATTAGCCTTTGTCAGTATATACTTTTTGCAAAGTGTCTCTGTGGCGCGATCGGTTAGTGTGTTCGACTATTAACCAAAAGGTTGGTGGTTCAATCCCACCCAGGGACGTAATTGACCTTGTGATCAGATTTTGGTGATATTTAAGTAGACAAGTCAAAATTTCAAACCCCCTCTTATTGTGTAGGGTACCTGGCCTTCTCTGATGTAATCAGAGTTAGATTTGATTCAGTGATTTTATAAAAAACAGCTAGGAAGCACAATTTAGCAGTGGGTTGCAGAGAAAAAAAATATGCTGGCAAAAAAAATCCAATTGAGTGATTAAACAGCTCTTCATTTTCTGGCTTTATTTTTATGCTAACAAATTTGTTCTCTGAAAAGTGTACACAAAGCCAAGTCTCTGATTAACACCTTTGTAGGGATGGTTTTTCACCTATTACTAAATTAAACTTGCTTCATTGGAAAGGCAGCAAGATGCATCCTCATTTCAATGTCTACTGAAATAATACAGGTTGAAACCAGGAAACATTAACGCCACTGCATCCTTGCTGCTTTCTCATGTGGAAGTCTGTTTAATGTGAAAACAAGGTGATATCTAATTAGCACACAGGTAAGGAATTACGAAAATCTTTATTTAAGGGTGAAGATGTTTCTCACAAAATTGTTGCCCCAATGCATCATTGAAATTCAAGCTGGAAAGATGATTTTAATATATCACTTGTACATTTTGTATTGCTCTTCTGGTGACAATGTAGTTTGTTTTTGTCAATTACCATTTTAATAATAGGGTAAAGAAAATTAAGTGGATTTTTGAAAGAAAACAATACTGTCAATATACTATTAAAACAAATTAAAATGGTAAAAGTTATTGTACTTTAAGTAAAAATAAAAGAGCCAAAATATCAATCCCAGTTTTGGATTACTTTAATTAACAAAAAAAAAAGCATATAGCAAAGGATAGTTTCAATCTGCCTACCTCTGGGTTATGGGCCCAGCATGCTTCCATTGCTGTACTCTGCTGCACATGTAAGTGCAAGAGATCCTGAAGCACTCACTCATCATGGGAAAGTACCAATGTGTTTCTTCGTTGGTTGATGGAAGAAACATCTTACAAAAACTCTCCAGATTATTGACTTTTTAAAGTTTTTCTAGGAAACGTTTTAGATGAATGCTTATTAGCCTTTGTCAGTATGCCCTTTCGCAAAGTGTCTTTGTGGCGCAATCAGTTAGTGTGTATGGCTTTTAACTAAAAGGTTGGTGGTTCAATCCCACCCAGGGATGTAATTGATGTTGTTATCAGATTTTGGTGATCTTTAAGTAGACAAGTCAAAATTTCAAACCCCCTCTTATGGTGTAGGGTACCTGGCCTTCTCTGATGTAATCAGAGTTAGATTTGATTCATTGATTTTATAAAAACAGCTAGGAAGCACAATTTAGCAGTGGTTTGCAGAGAAAAAAAATATGCTGGCAGAAAAATCCAATTGAGTGATTAAACAGCTCTTCATTTTCTTGCTTTATTTTTATGCTAACAAATTTGTTCTCTGAAAAGTGTCCACAAAGCCAAGTCTCTGATTAACACCTTTGTAAGGATGGTTTTTCACCTATTACTAAATTAAACTTGCTTCATTGGAAAGGCAGCAAGATGCATCCTCATTTCAATGTCTACTGAAATAATACAAGTTGACACCAGGAAACATTAATGCCACTGCATCCTTGCTGCTTTCTCATGTGGAAGTCTGTTTAATGCGAAAACAAGGTGATATCTAATTATCACACAGGTAAGGAATTAAGAAAATCTTTATTTAAGGGTGAAGATGTTTCTCACAAAATCGTTGCCCCAATGCATCATTGAAATTCAAGCTGGAAAGATGATTTTAAGATATAACTTGTACATTTTGTATTGCTCTTCTGGTGACAATGTAGTTTGTTTTTGTCAATTACCATTTTAATAATAGGGTAAAGAAAATGAAGTGGATTTTTGAAAGAAAACAATACTGTCAATATACTATTAAAAAAAAAAAAAATGGTAAAAGTTATTGTACTTTAAGTAAAAATAAAAGAGCCAAAATATCAATCCCAGTTTTGGATTACTTTAATTAACAAAAAAAAAATGCATATAGCAGAGGATAGTTTCAATCTGCCTACCTCTGGGTTATGGGCCCAGCATGCTTCCATTGCTGTACTCTGCTGCACATGTTAGTGCAAGAGATCCTGAAGCACTCACTCATCATGGGAAAGTACCAATGTGTTTCTTCGTTGGTTGATAGAAGAAACATCTTACAAAAACTCTCCAGATTATTGACTTTTTTAAGTTTTTCTAGGAAACGTTTTAGATGAATGCTTATTAGCCTTTGTCAGTATGGAATTTTGCAAAGTGTCTCTGTGGCGCAATCAGTTAGTATGTACGGCTATTAACCAAAAGGTTGGTGGTTCAATCCCACCCAGGGACCTAATTGACCTTGTTATCAGATTTTGGTGATCTTTAAGTAGACAAGTCAAAATTTCAAACCCCCTGTTATGGTGTAGGGTACCTGGCCTTCTCTGATGTAATCAGAGTTAGATTTGATTCAGTGATTTTATAAAAACAGCTAGGAAGCACAATTTAGCAGTGGGTTGCAGAGAAAAAAAATATGCTGGCAGAAAAATCCAATTGAGTGATTAAACAGCTCTTCATTTTCTGGCTTTATTTTTATGCTAACAAATTTGTTCTCTGAAAAGTGTCCACAAAGCAAAGTCTCTGATTAACACCTTTGTATGGATGGTTTTTCACCTATTACTAAATTAAACTTGCTTCATTGGAAAGGCAGCAAGATGCATCCTCATTTCAATGTCTACTGAAATAATACAGGTTGACACCAGGAAACATTAACGCCACTGCATCCTTGCTGCTTTCTCATGTGGAAGTCTGTTTAATGTGAAAACAAGGTGATATCTAATTAGCACACAGGTAAGGAATTAAGAAAATCTTTATTTAAGGGTGAAGATGTTTCTCACAAAATCGTTGCCCCAATGCATCATTGAAATTCAAGCTGGAAAGATGATTTTAATATATCACTTGTACATTTTGTATTGCTCTTCTGGTGACAATGTAGTTTGTTTTTGTCAATTACCATTTTAATAAAAGGGTAAAGAAAATTAAGTGGATTTTTGAAAGAAAACTATACTGTCAATATACTATTAAAACAAATTAAAATGGTAAAAGTTATTGTACTTTAAGTAAAAATAAAAGAGCAAAAATATCAATCCCAGTTTTGATTACTTAAATTAACAAAAAAAATGCATATAGCAAAGGATAGTTTCAATCTGCCTACTTCTGGTTTATGGGTCCAGCATGCTTCCATTGCAGTACTCTGCTGCACATGTAAGTGCAAGAGATCCTGAAGCACTTACTCATCATGGGAAAGTACCAATGTGTTTCTTCGTTGGTTGATGGAAGAAAAATCTTACAAAAACTCTCCAGATTATTGACTTTTTAAAGTTTTTCTAGGAAACGTTTTAGATGAATGCTTATTAGCCTTTGTCAGTATAGACTTTTGCAAAGTGTCTCTGTGGCACAATCAGTTAGTATGTACGGCTATTAACCAAAAGGTTGGTGGTTCAATCCCACCCAGGGACCTAATTGACCTTGTTATCAGATTTTGGTGATCTTTACATAGACAAGTCAAAATTTCAAACCCCCTGTTATAGTGTAGGGTACCTGGCCTTCTCTGATGTAATCAGAGTTAGATTTGATTCAGTGATTTTATAAAAACAGCTAGGAAGCACAATTTATTAGTGGGTTGCAGAGAAAAAGAAATATGCTGGCAAAAAAATCCAATTGAGTGATTAAACAGCTCTTCATTTTCTGGCTTTATTTTTATGCTAACAAATTTGTTCTCTGAAAAGTGTCCACAAAGCCAAGTCTCTGATTAACACCTTTGTAGGGATGGTTTTTCACCTATTACTAAATTAAACTTGCTTCATTGGAAAGGCAGCAAGATGCATCCTCATTTCAATGTCTACTGAAATAATACAAGTTGACACCAGGAAACATTAACGCCACTGCATCCTTGCTGCTTTCTCATGTGGAAGTCTGTTTAATGTGAAAACAAGGTGATATCTAATTAGCACACAGGTAAGGAATTAAGAAAATCTTTATTTAAGGGTGAAGATGTTTCTCACAAAATCGTTGCCCCAATGCATCATTGAAATTCAAGCTGGAAAGATGATTTTAATATATCACTTGTACATTTTGTATTGCTCTTCTGGTGACAATGTAGTTTGTTTTTGTCAATTACCATTTTAATAATAGGGTAAAGAAAATTAAGTGGATTTTTGAAAGAAAACAATACTGTCAATATACTATTAAAACAAATTAAAATGGTAAAAGTTATTGTACTTTAAGTAAAAATAAAAGAGCCAAAATATCAATCCCAGTTTTGGATTACTTTAACAAACAAAAAAATGCATATAGCAGAGGATAGTTTCAATCTGCCTACCTCTGGGTTATGGGCCCAGCATGCTTCCATTGCTGTACTCTGCTGCACATGTAAGTGCAAGAGATCCTGAAGCACTCACTCATCATGGGAAAGTACCAATGTGTTTCTTCGTTGGTTGATAGAAGAAACATCTTACAAAAACGCTCCAGATTATTGACTTTTTTAAGTTTTTCTAGGAAACGTTTTAGATGAATGCTTATTAGCATTTGTCAGTATGTACTTTTGCAAAGTGTCTCTGTGGCGCAATCAGTTAGTGTGTACGGCTATTAACCAAAAGGTTGGTGGTTCAATCCCACCCAGGGACGTAATTGACTTTGTTATCAGATTTTGGTGATCTTTAAGTAGACAAGTCAAATTTCATACCCCCTGTTATGGTGTAGGGTACCTGGCCTTCTCTGATGCAATCAGAGTTAGATTTGATTCAGTAATTTTATAAAAACATCTAGGAAGCACAATTTAGCAGTGGGTTGCAGAGAAAAAGAAATATGCTGGCAAAAAAAACAAATTGCGTGATTAAACAGCTCTTCATTTTCTGGCTTTATTTTTATGCTAACAAATTTGTTCTCTGAAAAGTGTCCACAAAGCCAAGTCTCTGATTAACACCTTTGTAGGGATGGTTTTTCACCTATTACTAAATTAAACTTGCTTCATTGGAAAGGCAGCAAGATGTATCCTCATTTCAATGTCTACTGAAATAATACAGGTTGACACCAGGAAACATTAACGCCACTGCATCCTTGCTGCTTTCTCATGTGGAAGTCTGTTTAATGTGAAAACAAGGTGATATCTAATTAGCACACAGGTAAGGAATTAAGAAAATCTTTATTTAAGGGTGAAGATGTTTCTCACAAAATTGTTGACCCAATGCATCATTGAAATTCAAGCTGGAAAGATGATTTTAATATATCACTTGTACATTTTGTATTGCTCTTCTGGTGACAATGTAGTTTGTTTTTGTCAATTACCATTTTAATAATAGGGTAAAGAAAATGAAGTGGATTTTTGAAAGAAAACAATACTGTCAATATACTATTAAAACAAATTAAAATGGTAAAAGTTATTGTACTTTAAGTAAAAATAAAAGAGACAAAATATCAATCCCAGTTTTGGATTACTTTAATTAACAAAAAAAAATGCATATAGCAGAGGATAGTTTCAATCTGCCTACCTCTGGGTTATGAGCCCAGCATGCTTCCATTGCAGTACTCTGCTGCACATGTAAGTGCAAGAGATCCTGAAGCACTCACTCATCATGGGAAAGTACCAATGTGTTTCTTCGTTGGTTGATGGAAGAAACATCTTACAAAAACTCTCCAGATTATTGACTTTTTAAAGTTTTTCTAGGAAACGTTTTAGATGAATGCTTATTAGCCTTTGTCAGTACGGACTTTTGCAAAGTGTCTCTGTGGCGCAATCAGTTAGTATGTACGGCTATTAACCATAAGGTTGGTGGTTCAATCCCACCCAGGGACCTAATTTCCCTTGTTATCAGATTTTGGTGATCTTTAAGTAGACAAGTCAAAATTTCAAACCCCCTGTTACGGTGTAGGGTACCTGGCCTTCTCTGATGTAATCAGAGTTAGATTTGATTCAGTGATTTTATAAAAACAGCTAGGAAGCACAATTTAGCAGTGGGTTGCAGAGAAAAAAAATATGCTGGCAGAAAAATCCAATTGAGTGATTAAACAGCTCTTCATTTTCTGGCTTTATTTTTATGCTAACAAATTTGTTCTCTGAAAAGTGTCCACAAAGCCAAGTCTCTGATTAACACCTTTGTAAGGATGGTTTTTCACCTATTACTAAATTAAACTTGCTTCATTGGAAAGGCAGCAAGATGCATCCTCATTTCAATGTCTACTGAAATAATACAAGTTGACACCAGGAAATATTAACGCCACTGCATCCTTGCTGCTTTCTCATGTGGAAGTCTGTTTAATATGAAAACAAGGTGATATCTAATTAGCACACAGGTAAGGAATTAAGAAAATCTTTATTTAAGGGTGAAGATGTTTCTCACAAAATCGTTGCCCCAATGCATCATTGAAATTCAAGCTGGAAAGATGATTTTAATATATCACTTGTACATTTTGTATTGCTCTTCTGGTGACAATGTAGTTTGTTTTTGTCAATTACCATTTTAATAATAGGGTAAAGAAAATTAAGTGGATTTTTGAAAGAAAACAATACTGTCAATATACTATTAAAACAAATTAAAATGGTAAAAGTTATTGTACTTTAAGTAAAAATAAAAGAGCCAAAATATCAATCCCAGTTTTGGATTACTTGAAATAACAAACAAAAAAATGCATATAGCAGAGGATAGTTTCAAGCTGCCTACCTCTGGGTTATGGGCCCAGCATGCTTCCATTGCTGTACTCTGCTGCACATGTAAGTGCAAGAGATCCTGAAGCACTCACTCATCATGGGAAAGTACCAATGTGTTTCTTCGTTGGTTGATAGAAGAAACATCTTACAAAAACTCTCCAGATTATTGACTTTTTTAAGTTTTTCTAGGAAACGTTTTAGATGAATGCTTATTAGCATTTGTCAGTATGTTGTTTTGCAAAGTGTCTCTGTGGCGCAATCAGTTAGTGTGTACGACTATTAACCAAAAGGTTGGTGGTTCAATCCCACCCAGGGACGTAATTGACCTTGTTATCAGATTTTGGTGATCTTTAAGTAGACAAGTCAAATTTCATACCCCCTGTTATGGTGTAGGGTACCTGGCCTTCTCTGATGTAATCAGAGTTAGATTTGATTCAGTGATTTTATAAAAACATCTAGGAAGCACAATTTAGCAGTGGGTTGCAGAGAAAAAGAAATATGCTGGCAAAAAAATCAAATTGCGTGATTAAACAGCTCTTCATTTTCTGGCTTTATTTTTATGCTAACAAATTTGTTCTCTGAAAAGTGTCCACAAAGCCAAGTCTCTGATTAACACCTTTGTAGGGATGGTTTTTCACCTATTACTAAATTAAACTTGCTTCATTGGAAAGGCAGCAAGATGTATCCTCATTTCAATGTCTACTGAAATAATACAGGTTGACACCAGGAAACATTAACGCCACTGCATCCTTGCTGCTTTCTCATGTGGAAGTCTGTTTAATGTGAAAACAAGGTGATATCTAATTAGCACACAGGTAAGGAATTAAGAAAATCTTTATTTAAGGGTGAAGATGTTTCTCACAAAATTGTTGACCCAATGCATCATTGAAATTCAAGCTGGAAAGATGATTTTAATATATCACTTGTACATTTTGTATTGCTCTTCTGGTGACAATGTAGTTTGTTTTTGTTAATTACCATTTTAATAATAGGGTAAAGAAAATGAAGTGGATTTTTGAAAGAAAACAATACTGTACCCAGTGGAGACTGGGTGCTTTTCAGGAGCTCTCCTGAGCTTTCTGACAGAAAGTATTTTGTTAGGTTTTTAATTTTCAGGGAGCACTGCTGGCAACAGACTCCCTCATCGAGGGACTGAGGGGAGAGAAGCAGCCCTACTCTCTGAGTTGCAAGGTCCTGCTTCTTAGGCTACTGGACACCATTAGCTCCAGTGGGATTGGTACGCAGGATCTCACCCTCGCCGTCCGTCCCAGAGCCGCGCCGCCGTTCCCCTCGCAGAGCCGGAAGATAGAAGCCGGGTGAGTATGAGAAGAAAAGAAGACTTCAGAGGCGGCAGAAGACTTCATGATCTTCACTGAGGTAACGCACAGCACTGCAGCTGTGCGCCTTTGCTCCCATACACCTCACATACTCCGGTCACTGTAAGGGTGCAGGGCGCAGGGGGGGCGCCCTGGGCAGCAATATAAACCTCTTTCGCAAAAATATAACATATATACAGCTGGGCACTTTATATATGTATAAGCCCCCACCAATTTTACAGTTTAAGCGGGACAGAAGCCCGCCTCCGAGGGGGCGGGGCTTCTCCCTCAGCACTCACCAGCGCCATTTTTTCTCCACAGCACCGCTGAGAGGAAGCTCCCCGGACTCTACCCTGCTTATACCACGTTAGACAAGAGGGTTGAAAAGAGGGGGGGGGGGGCACATAATTCGCAAATTACATACAGCAGCACTACTGGGCAAACATTAAGTTACTGTTTTATTCCTGGGTTATATAGCGCTGGGGGGTGTGCTGGCATACTCTCTCTCTGTCTCTCCAAAGGGCCTTGTGGGGAAACTGTCTTCAGAAAAAGCATTCCCTGTGTGTGAAGTGTGTCGGTACACGTGTGTCGACATGTCTGAGGAAGAAGGCTATATTAGAGAGGAGCGGGAGCAAATGAATGTGGTGTCTCCGCCGACAGCTGATTGGATGGATATGTGGAATGTTTTAAATGCTAGTGTAAACTCATTGCACAAAAGATTAGACAAGGCAGAAGCTTTGGGACAGTCAGGGTTTCAACCCATGCCTGATCCTATGTTGCAGGGACTGTCAGGGTCTCATAAGCGCCCACTATCCCAGATTGTTGACACAGATACCGACACGGATTCTGACTCCAGTGTCGATTACGATGATGCAAAGTTACAGCCAAAATTGGCAAAATCCATTCGATTTATGATTATGGCAATAAAAGATGTTTTGCACATCACAGAGGAACCCCGTCGCTGACAAGAGGGTACATATGTACAAGGGAAAGAAGCCTGAGGTAACCTTTCCCCCCTCACACGAGCTGAACGAGTTATGTGAAAAAGCTTGGGAATCTCCAGATAAAAGACTGCAGATTTCCAAAAGAATTCTTATGGCGTATCCTTTCCCATCAACGGATAGGTTACGATGGGAATCCTCCCCTAGGGTGGACAAAGCATTAACACGCTTATCCAAGAAGGTAGCCCTCCCGTCCCAGGATACAGCTACCCTCAAAGAGTGTGCTGACCGCAAACAGGAGATTACCCTGAAGTCCATTTATACACATTCAGGTACCTTACTCAGACCGGCAATTGCGTCGGCCTGGGTGTGTAGTGCTGTAGCGGCATGGACAAATACCTTATCTGAGGGGATGGATAGCCTAGACAAGGATACTATTTTATTGACCCTGGGGCATATAAGAGATGCTGTCCTATATATGTGTGTATGCAAACTACAGGTGGTGCTGCAGGGCCCACACCCTTTTACTTGTCTTGTAGAGCAGCTCTGAAGCTGTTACAGTGCCCAGCTGCTGCAAGAAATCAGCTTGAATGCTTCAGGGGCTTGGGCATGGCCAACATGAGCCCCACACCGAAGGAGGGTGGGGGTGTTTAATGCAAACTTGGGGTTATCCAAGCGCCGCAAAAGGCCGCCATGCCCTGCATGCCCCTTTTCTCTTTTCATATACAGATGAGGGTTCCAGCCAACTTTGGCCCACTGCTTGGATGACATCACCGTATGCAAATCCGTCTGCTGCAGAACTTCCCCCAGGAATGCTTGCAATAGTTGTTGCATATGGTTTAATGTCTGAGGGTGCTTCAGTATTAGGCAGCCTTCTGCCCTCCCATGTTCATCTGAAAAGATGTGGTCTCCCTGCAGTTGTTGTCCCCAGACGAGAGTTCCCTTGTGCTTCCTCAGTTAAATCTCCTTAACTTGACGGGGGTGTGCCCGAGCAGCCGCCCTCCCCAGCCCTATCCCAACACATACTTATCTTGCATATGAGATCTCTTGATCATGAAGATAGTTCTCACAGGTTGATGTTCATCCTGGCCCCGCTCCCCGCTGGAGAGCGCTGATGGGGACAGCAGCGGGGCTTCAGCAGAAGGGTGAGTACGTGTGGCCAGAGACCTCCCTTCCCATGTGCAGGCCTGCAGAGTCTGCCGCGCAGGATGGGGCATGTGGCACTCTCCCTCCCAGGGGCTCTTCCAGATGTAGCTCCTCAGCAGTATTTTTCCCGGGCTGCGCGGCGCTCTCCCCGACTGGCATCCGCCCTGGAACACTGCCTTCCTCAACGCAACATCAGCAGGGGGCCCTGGCCTCATCACCATCCCAGGTCTTTCTCATGTATGTATCATGTATGTGTGTGTGATATATGTATGAATCATATATGTTTGTGATATATATATATATATATATATATTCCATAGACAAAAAACCTTACGGTTTCACATGTCCCATTAAGGCTTCTTAGACATGATCGAAATTTCAGAAACCTGTTGTAACTCTTCCACTCAAACTCCAAAAAGCAATGAAATTCCGATCATTAAGGCTGACGCCTTAATGGACGTGTTCCTTGCGCAATACAGATATGGTATGCCATCACAGCCTGTGGGTAAGTGCAGATTCAGCACTCTCACAGAGTGAGATTGCTGTCACTCACACAATGGTGGAGCTGCTAATTCACAGATTTGTGTGCTCATTGGAATACACACATGCAGTCTATGCAACTGAAGGTCTGAGCAGTTTTGTGGACTGCTGGAAGCTGGGCTGGAAGCAGGTGATTGACTTGAGAGCGATGAAATAATAATACCGGTGGAGAGTGGTAAACTGCAGAAAGGACACCGGCCCTTTAAGAGAAGTTGTACACTGCTGGAAGCTCGGCTGGAAGCAGGTGATTGCTGTAGCTGGAAACAGGTGAGTCCAGAATGGATCGGAGAGTCAGGCTACACCGCAGATGGAATGCTGGTGCGGGTCTCTATAGCAGAAGTCTGGAGACAGGAGCTGGAACCTGGAAGACAACCACAGGAGAGAGACAAACTGGAACTAGGTTAGACAACCAAAGCACTGACGCCTTCCTTGTTCAGGCACAGCTTACTTATACCTGCAGCAAGGAAGGGGTTGGCTAGGCAATTATGCAAATCAACAATACAGACAGCAGATTGGTGGAAATGATCAGATGACAAAAACCAAGATGGCTGCGCCCATGCAGACACTTGGAGGGAAGTTTGGTTTGTAATCCATGTGAGAATTGAAACAGTAATGGCGACGCCGGCCACAGGAGACAGGAGACGCCAGACTGACAAGCGCACATTTAACCACGCGGGCACAGCGGAGGCCGCGGCTGATGAAATCACCACTCTGACATTCTGCATGTGGAAACTCAGAAACAGCGGGATCCGGTCCTGGAATGCTGAGCCAGCCTTAGGAGGCATCTGAAGGGTAAGTAATGGCGTCCAGATACCCGGATCGTGACAGACCCATTTTAAATTTTAAATCTTTGAACACGTATATAAAACGGTTCAAGTTCAAGATGGAATCGCTCAGGGCGGTTATCTCAAGCCTGGAGGAAGGGGATTACATGGTATCACTGGACATCAAGGATGCTTACCTGCATGTCCCCATTTACTCTCCTCACCAGGAGTACCTCAGATTTGTGGTACAGGACTGTCATTCTGCGGCGGGACTGCCGCATTCTAGATCAGTAAAAGCCCATTCCACGAGGAAGGTGGGCTCTTCTTGGGCGGCTGCCCGAGGGGTCTCTGCTTTACAACTTTGCCGAGCTGCTACTTGGTCGGGGTCAAACACATTTGCAAGATTTTACAAGTTTGACACCCTGGCTGAGGAGGACCTAGAGTTCGCTCATTCGGTGCTGCAGAGTCATCCGCACTCTCCCTCCCGTTTGGGAGCTTTGATATAATCCCCATGGTCCTTACGGAGTCCCAGCATCCACTTAGGACGTCAGAGAAAATAAGATTTTACTCACCGGTAAATCTATTTCTCGTAGTCCGTAGTGGATGCTGGGCGCCCATCCCAAGTACTTGTACATAGTTATTGTTAACAAAAGGGTTATTGTTGAGAGCCATCTGTGCAGAGGCTCCGTTGTTGTCATACTGTTAACTGGGTATAATATCACGAGTTGTACGGTGTGATTGGTGTGGCTGGTATGAGTCTTACCCGGGATTCAAAATCCTTCCTTAGTGTCAGCTCTTCCGGGCACAGTATCCTAACTGAGGTCTGGAGGAGGGTCATAGGGGGAGGAGCCAGTGCACACCAGGTAGTCCTAAAGCTCTCTTTAGTTGTGCCAAGTCTCCTGCGGAGCCGCTATTCCCCATGGTCCTTACGGAGTCCCAGCATCCACTACGGACTACGAGAAATAGATTTACCGGTGAGTAAAATCTTATATATATATATATATATATATATATATATATATATATGACTTGGGGTTTGTTTTATTAGATAGAGCATGTCCCTGTGAAGTGCCTTTTGGGGTTGTGGTTTTTCAGAAAGTTACAGGTTTTTTTTAATTAAGAGAAATATGCCCCATTATAGAGATCGGGCATTTCAATTTGTTGCGCCTGCGCAGTGGCCGCCAGCAGGGGGTGTACTAGAGTGCCTTCTCTTGAGAGCCGCAATATGGCCGCCTTCTCCCCGGTTATTCTGTAAATAGGAAAATAACCTCACAGGTTCACATAGGGCAGAGTTGCCACTACTAGTGCAGGGCTGTAACTTACAGTACTAAGGAAAAGCCATATACTAAAGCGGCACGGTGACCTCACCCCTCTCAGAGACACCAGGGTGCAGCACACTGGTGCACACACCTGTTAGCTCAGGGCAGCACTATAGGACCCTCCTGTAATGCTGTGCTGGCGGCGTGTAGTGATCAGGGCACTGGGAGACTGGCTGGCTGGTCTCCGTCTCTGCTGCCTATAGAACTTCCACCTCTGTTATATATCAGGGCTGCTCTCCTGTTATGATTCCAATACTCTGGTCTGGGGATATCTTATAGCAAGGACCTGAGTACTGGAACGTAATGCTTGGAAACGGAGTGGGAACGGGAATATCCCCTGGCGCCCTATCTCCGTTGTCTCGTCCGTGCTGTCAGAAATCTCTTGCGAGACTATGGTTGCTTGGGCCCATGGCAGCCGCGTTTGAAGGGCGGATTACGTCTGCCCAACTCCGATGCCCCCTCAGGTCTTAATGGGAGACAAAGAGAAATCCGAGACAGGGTGATAACAAGGGGCCCTCTACTAAACAACAAAGCCAGGGGCTCAAAACTAACTTTAAACTAGAGTATGTGCGGAAAACCGCCAGGGAAAAGGACAACCAAAATACCCACTTGTCCACTCTTCTACCCGGCACCGGCGAGTTCCGGAGAGGAGTGTGGGAGCGTAAACCTCCGCAAATGCACCAACACAGAATACAAAATAAAGCGGCCTAGGCCGCAGCACGCGGCAGAGCCGCCACTCACGAAAACCACACGAGATCCTCTAGCGACTGTTGCGGGTAAATGAGGACTGGAAGACTCCTTGGGAAGAGATGACAACACTAAGATTCAGGAACTCTGAGGACAGGAATGACCGGACACAGCAGAACTGGAACAGACGTCAGCAAACCAAAGCAGCATGCAGGAAGCTATTACCGGCGTCTGTGTGAAGCACTGAGAAGGTATTTAGCAGGGAGTCCTTCAATCAGAAGTTCAGAGCCTGATTAGCACAATGCCGTGCAGCTGCCTTGCTGCACGACCAGAAGACAAGTGTGTGTGTGTGTAGTTCACTTGATTGACCCTGCAAGGGGAGCGCAGTCCGTCCGTGGCGTCCCCGTTGCTAGGGTCCAGGCGGCTCAGCGCGCCCGGCGTCCTAGCGTTGCTAGGGAGCCGGCGGCTAGCACGCTCGGCGTCCCTAGTTGCTAGGCGCCGGGCCGCGAGGACATCGCGGACCACGGCGCCTAACACCTGTGTGTTCTCTTCCTCTCCTACCTCACACTGGAACTGGCCGCCCAGAGAACGAGAGGGCAGCGGCTGACATCAGAGAGGGTGCAGCAATCTGTGTGGGCAGAGCCCCTCACAGCAAGGTGTCCTTATGCTGTGCCCCGTGTAATCACTGTGATCCATACAGACTCACCCTGGTATGCTCTCTATTATTTATTTTTTTACACTGCGGCATGCTCGAGGGAAGGGAGCAGGCACCACCCCACCGCCACTACTCCTCCGCCAGCATCACTGCCGAGCCGGTCAGTGTTCCGGCGGCAATGAGCAGTAGGCAGCCACCAGCAACAACAGTCAGGAAGCTGTTACTCCCGGCAGCAGTAGCGTCAAGCTGCAATTCAGCCAGCGGCACGATGATCCGGGAGACAGTGGCAGCACAGGGAAGCAGTACCCCCTCCAATCGCAGCACCAACTAGGAGAGTGAGGCAGCAACCTGCCCCCAGCAGCAGCACCACCCTGATGATAGGTAAGATGCATTTTGGTGTCACAAGAAGGTGGCCGGAGTAGTGGCTGGCTGTGGTCACACCCCGGGGAAAAGTGATAGTGATTTCAGTGTTCCCTTGCGCGGGGATTGGATGTGTAGATGTATGGAGGCTATGTATGTATAGATGTGAGCGGCAGTGTGCGGATGTATGAGAGCGGCAGTGTGCGGATGTATGAGAGCGGCAATGTACGGCTGTATAACTGCGTCGGTGTGCGGCTGTATGAGTGCGATGGTGTGCGGCTGTATGCGTGCGGCGGTGTGCGGCTGTAAGAGTGCGGTAGTGTGCGGCTGTAAGAGTACGGCTGTAAGAGTACGGCTGTAAGAGTACGGCTGTAAGAGTACGGCTGTAAGAGTGCGGGGTTGTACGGATGTATGAGAGCGGGGTTGTACGGATGTATGAGAGCGGGGTTGTACGGATGTATGAGAGCGGCAGTGTATGGATGTATGAGAGCAACAGTGTACAGTTGTGTGAGAGCGGCAGTGTGCGGATGTATGAGAGTGGCGGTGTACGGATGTATGAGAGCGGCAGTGTATGGATGGCAGCGTCATAGGGAGGGATGTCGGAATGCTGTTATAGGGTTCCTAATACAAAATGCCACGTTGGGCTTGATGGGCAGGTAGTGCGGCAAGCACACCCAAATTGGCATTTGACGTCGCCTGCAGTCCACACTGTTGTGAGGAGTCAGAGTTAATTTTGACTGTGTAGTGACCTACCGCCCGTCCCCTCCTCGCATCTGAGCAGCAGGTCAGGCTCTTATTTTCTTTTTAATCAGGAGAGGCCGAGTGAACTGTGAGCAGGGGGGCAGAGCTACATGGGACCCAGAGGGGCTGCTGTGCTGTCAGAGAGGGAGAGGAAGAGAGAGATGAAGCTACTGCAGATCCCCAGCTGATTGTGAGGTGCCGGGTTGAAGGGTGATGTGATCACCCTTCTCCCTCGCTGCCGCTGGGGACCGCATCTAGGCTTCCTCCATCGAGGGCATGCGGCGCAGCAGTGGGCAGCGTGTAATGAGTTTGTCTGACTCATTATACTGCTGCCTGTTGTGGACACCTCCGTCCGTACGGACTGGTGTACATGCCCAGCACAGAGGTGACAGTGTTGGTGGAAGTGCTGCCCAGTTCTGACCCTGCAGGCCTCCCTGATCTGACTGCGGCCGCTGCTACTGCTGCGGCCCGAAACCCCTGCCGGTCCCCTCCATAGACTTCTGCCTGTCCAGCGCTGAGGTACTAGGGGTATCCCAGCTGCGGGAAGGGTATGTCTCTGGCTTTCTCTCCGGCAGGGGAAGGTGACAGCGGCGGAGGAAGTGTTGCCCACCTCAGACACTGCAGGCCTCCCCGATCCAGCTGCGGCCACAGCTGATGCTGCCAGAACCCCCTGCTGGTCTCCTTTGTTGACTGCCGCATGGCCAGTGCTGAAGTACTGGGGGTAGGCCAGCTACGGGAAGAGTGTCTCTGCCTCGGGCTCTCTCTCTCTGTCAGGGGAAGGAAGGGCTGATTCTCTGGCACAACAGGGAGGGCTAGGCTGCAGGAACACAGCACTGGAAGAAACAGGAGGCCGAACTCATGACCAAAAAGTGAGCAGTGCAGTGATCAGCCCCCTAGTCTTTCCCTCTCTCTGGGTGCAGAGCTGTATTCTACAGAGAGAGCTGGGATGGGAAGAAGGGGAACGGCACCTGACACACACATACACGCGCGGCACCTGACACACACATACACGCGCAACACCTGACACACACACATACACGTGCGGCACCTGACACACACACACACGTAGCATCAGACACAATAAAATAAACATGCAGCACCTGACCCACACATACACGCGCAACACCTGACACACACACATACACGTGCGGCACCTGACACACACACACACACACGTAGCATCAGACACAATAAAATAAACATGCAGCACCTGACCCACACATACACGCGCAACACCTGACACACACACATATACAAGTGCGGCACCTGACACACACACGTACCATCAGACACAATAAAATAAACATGCAGCACCTGACACATGCATATACACGCAGCACCTGACACATGCATATACACGCAGCACCTGACACATGCATATACACGCAGCACCTGACACATGCATATACACGCAGCACCTGACACATGCATATACACGCAGCACCTGACACATGCATATACACGCAGCACTTGACACATGCATATACACGCAGCACCTGACACATACATATACACGCACACCATCAGACACACACATACACACGCAGTGCCTTACTCACACACACATGTACACGCGCAGCACCTGACGCACACACATGTACACGCGCAGCACCTGACGCACACTCATGTACACACGCAGCACCTGACGCACACTCATGTACACGCGCAGCACTTAATGCACACTCATGTACACGCGCAGCACCTGACGCACACTCATGTACACGCGCATCACCTGACACAGACATACGTATTCATGCACAGCACCAGACATACACTTGTACACACGCGGAGCACCTGATACTCACACACATATACACCCGCCACACCTGACACACACACACACACGTGCGGCAGCTGACGCATACATACGCACCATCAGACACACTCATATATACACGCAGCACCTGACACACACATACACACAGGAGCTGACACACACATACACAGGCAGCACCTGACACACACACACATATACACGCGCAGCACCTGACACCACGCACTCACACGTACAAGCAATGCATTTCACGCCTACCTCCAGCCTCAGTTACAGGCTGCTGCCGCCTACCCCCCTCCCTGCATCAGCTGCAAAGGCAGCAAAATATTTTGACCAAAGTCTAAAGGCCCGTACACATTAAACGATGTCGCTCTGTGAGCTACATCGTCTAATGTTTCCCCTCCCGGGCCGGCCGGCGGCCGACTGTACACACTGAGCGATATGACCGCTCATATCGCTCAGTGACGTCACGCCCCCGCCAGCCCTGCATGAAGGTCGTGGACGACAGTCCACATCCTTCCTGCATGCCCTACCGACAGCGAAGATTGTTGCCGACCCGCGGGGCCGCGCATCGTTTGTCGCTGGCTGCATACACACTTAACGATAAAATGAGCGACGTCGCTCATTAAATCGTTAAGTGTGTACGGACCTTAAACAATTTGGTTTGGTTAATAAAATAATTTTGCACAGAACAGTGATGTTATACGAACATTTTCATTAAACATTTAAAAAATCAAATGTTTATTCTTACAGTGAAATTTTACATTTCTGAATAAAAAAAATAAATTTAAAAAAAGCGATGAAATTCCATAGACAAAAAACCTTACGGTTTCACATGTCCCATTAAGGCTTCTTAGACATGATCCAAATTTCAGAAGCCTGTTGTAACTCTTCCACTCAAACTCCAAAAAGCAATGAAATTCCGATCATTAAGGCTGACGCCTTAATGGACGTGTTCCTTGCGCAATACAGATATGGTATGCCATCACAGCCTGTGGGTAAGTGCAGATTCAGCACTCTCACAGAGTGAGATTGCTGTCACTCACACAATGGTGGAGCTGCTAATTCACAGATTTGTGTGCTCATTGGAATACACACATGCAGTCTATGCAACTGAAGGTCTGAGCGGAAGACAACGCTGCTCAGATGAGGTAAGAGTGTTGTTGATTGGAGGGAGGAGAGCGGTGTGGATGGGGGAACAGAAGTGTGTGGATAGAGGGAACACTAAGCAGCACTAATGGGGGGGACAGAGAAACACGGGGTAATTCAGACCGCAGCAGCAGCAGCGATTGCAGTCTGAATTAGTTTGTGAGGTGCGCACGTGCAATGGCCGCACTGCGCGTGCGTACCCCAGGAGCCCAGTGAGATGCTATCACCCTGCCTGATTGATAGGCAGAGGTGGTTGCGGGGAAGGAGGGGGGCGTGCAAACAGCGTTAGAATGCCATTGGCAGGGCATGGTCTGCACAACGGAGGCGTTTCCGGACCACTGGGGGGTGGGCTGTGGCGGTTATCCCCCTGCCAAGAGCGCAGGATCCACTAAATTTACCTTCAGGATGTCAGCTACATGAATAGGGTAAGAGTGGTGTGGATAGGGGGTAGATTAAGCAGCAAGTATGGGAAGGGAGACAGAGCGGTGCAGATGGGGGAAATGGTGCAGATGGGTTGAAAACACTGGCATGGATGGGTAGAAAACTGGTGCAGATGGGAGAGAAGACAGTGTGCCATGTACTGGAGGAGGCAGAGTGACGTTGAAGAAGGAAACACTGAGCAGCACAGAGAGAAGGAAACGGTGGTACAGACAATGCACAGGTGGGGAAAGACAGATGGTACAGATAAGTTAGTACAGACTAGCACAGATGGGAGAACACAGCAGTAGGGATTGGGGAAGACCGGGCAGCATGGGGGTGTATAGGGGAAGTAAGTGTAGATGCATAGACCGTAGATGGGGTATTATAGTTTAGCAATTAACCAAGATGTTTGAGGGAGCTAAATGTGTATACTAAGTGAGATGGATGTATGGAGTTAGAAGGATGTTGTAACAAGGTGGCTTTGTTGTGTTGACTGAATGGGATGGTTGTGGGCACTGTGTGGGATGGGAGCACCACAAAACTGCTCAGACCTTCAGTTGCATAGACTGCATGTGTGTATTCCAATGAGCACACAAATCTGTGAATTAGCAGCTCCACCATTGTGTGAGTGACAGCAATCTCACTCTGTGAGAGTGCTGAATCTGCACTTACCCACAGGCTGTGATGGCATACCATATCTGTATTGCGCAAGGAACACGTCCATTAAGGCGTCAGCCTTAATGATCGGAATTTCATTGCTTTTTGGAGTTTGAGTGGAAGAGTTACAACAGGTTTCTGAAATTTCGATCATGTCTAAGAAGCCTTAATGGGACATGTGAAACCGTAAGGTTTTTTGTCTATGGAATATATATATATATATATATCACAAATATATATGATTCATACATATATCACACACACATACATGATACATACATGAGAAAGACCTGGGATGGTGATGAGGCCAGGGCCCCCTGCTGATGTTGCGTTGAGGAAGGCAGTGTTCCAGGGCGGATGCCAGTCGGGGAGAGCGCCGCGCAGCCCGGGAAAAATACTGCTGAGGAGCTACATCTGGAAGAGCCCCTGGGAGGGAGAGTGCCACATGCCCCATCCTGCGCGGCAGACTCTGCAGGCCTGCACATGGGAAGGGAGGTCTCTGGCCACACATACTCACCCTTCTGCTGAAGCCCCGCTGCTGTCCCCATCAGCGATCTCCAGCGGGGAGCGGGGCCAGGATGAACCTCAACCTGTGAGAACTATCTTCATGATCAAGAGATCTCATATGCAAGATAAGTATGTGTTGGGATAGGGCTGGGGAGGGCGGCTGCTCGGGCACACCCCCGTCAAGTTAAGGAGATTTAACTGAGGAAGCACAAGGGAACTCTCGTCTGGGGACAACAACTGCAGGGAGACCACATCTTTTCAGATGAACATGGGAGGGCAGAAGGCTGCCTAATACTGAAGCACCCTCAGACATTAAACCATATGCAACAACTATTGCAAGCATTCCTGGGGGAAGTTCTGCAGCAGACGGATTTGCATACGGTGATGTCATCCAAGCAGTGGGCCAAAGTTGGCTGGAACCCTCATCTGTATATGAAAAGAGAAAAGGGGCATGCAGGGCATGGCGGCCTTTTGCGGCGCTTGGATAACCCCAAGTTTGCATTAAACACCCCCACCCTCCTTCGGTGTGGGGCTCATGTTGGCCATGCCCAAGCCCCTGAAGCATTCAAGCTGATTTCTTGCAGCAGCTGGGCACTGTAACAGCTTCAGAGCTGCTCTACAAGACAAGTAAAAGGGTGTGGGCCCTGCAGCACCACCTGTAGTTTGCATACACACATATATAGGACAGCATCTCTTATATGCCCCAGGGTCAATAAAATAGTATCCTTGTCTAGGCTATCCATCCCCTCAGATAAGGTATTTGTCCATGCCGCTACAGCACTACACACCCAGGCCGACGCAATTGCCGGTCTGAGTAAGGTACCTGAATGTGTATAAATGGACTTCAGGGTAATCTCCTGTTTGCGGTCAGCACACTCTTTGAGGGTAGCCGTATCCTGGGACGGGAGGGCTACCTTCTTGGATAAGCGTGTTAATGCTTTGTCCACCCTAGGGGAGGATTCCCATCGTAACCTATCCGTTGATGGGAAAGGATACGCCATAAGAATCCTTTTGGAAATCTGCAGTCTTTTATCTGGAGATTCCCAAGCTTTTTCACATAACTCGTTCAGCTCGTGTGAGGGGGGAAAGGTTACCTCAGGCTTCTTTCCCTTGTACATATGTACCCTCTTGTCAGCGACAGGGGGTTCCTCTGTGATGTGCAAAACATCTTTTATTGCCATAATCATAAATCGAATGGATTTTGCCAATTTTGGCTGTAACTTTGCATCATCGTAATCGACACTGGAGTCAGAATCCGTGTCGGTATCTGTGTCAACAATCTGGGATAGTGGGCGCTTATGAGACCCTGACAGTCCCTGCAACATAGGATCAGGCATGGGTTTAAATCCTGACTGTCCCAAAGCTTCTGCCTTGTCTAATCTTTTGTGCAATGAGTTTACACTAGCATTTAAAACATTCCACATATCCATCCAATCAGCTGTCGGTGGAGACACCACATTCATTTGCTCCCGCTCCTCTCTAATATAGCCTTCTTCCTCAGACATGTCGACACACGTGTACCGACACACTACACACACAGGGAATGCTTTTTCTGAAGACAGTTTCCCCACAAGGCCCTTTGGAGAGACAGAGAGAGAGTATGTCAGCACACCCCCCAGCGCTATATAACCCAGGAATAAAACAGTAACTTAATGTTTGCCCAGTAGTGCTGCTGTATGTAATTTGCGAATTATGTGCCCCCCCCCCCCTCTTTTCAACCCTCTTGTCTAACGTGGTATAAGCAGGGTAGAGTCCGGGGAGCTTCCTCTCAGCGGTGCTGTGGAGAAAAAATGGCGCTGGTGAGTGCTGAGGGAGAAGCCCCGCCCCCTCGGAGGCGGGCTTCTGTCCCGCTTAAACTGTAAAATTGGTGGGGGCTTATACATATATAAAGTGCCCAGCTGTATATATGTTATATTTTTGCGAAAGAGGTTTATATTGCTGCCCAGGGCGCCCCCCCCTGCGCCCTGCACCCTTACAGTGACCGGAGTATGTGAGGTGTATGGGAGCAAAGGCGCACAGCTGCAGTGCTGTGCGTTACCTCAGTGAAGATCATGAAGTCTTCTGCCGCCTCTGAAGTCTTCTTTTCTTCTCATACTCACCCGGCTTCTATCTTCCGGCTCTGCGAGGGGGACGGCGGCGCGGCTCTGGGACGGACGGCGAGGGTGAGATCCTACGTACCAATCCCACTGGAGCTAATGGTGTCCAGTAGCCTAAGAAGCAGGACCTTGCAACTCAGATAGTAGGACTGCTTCTCTCCCCTCAGTCCCTCGATGAGGGAGTCTGTTGCCAGCAGTGCTCCCTGAAAATTAAAAACCTAACAAAATACTTTCTGTCAGAAAGCTTAGGAGAGCTCCTGAAAAGCACCCAGTCTCCACTGGGTACAGTATCAAACTGAGGTCTGGAGGAGGGGCATAGAGGGAGGAGCCAGTGCACACCCAGAACTAAAGTCTTTCTTAAAGTGCCCATGTCTCCTGCGGAGCCCGTCTATCCCCATGGTCCTTACGGAGTCCCCAGCATCCTCTAGGACGTTAGAGAAAATAGGATTTTAATACCTACCGGTAAATCCTTTTCTCTTAGTCCGTAGAGGATGCTGGGCACCCGTCCCAGTGCGTACTGTGTCTGCAGTTATTAAATGGCCCTTAACTCCAGAACATTTATGTGGAGATGAAAACATCCAAGGAAGACTTGACCATCTTCCTTGGATGTTTTCCCTCTGTGTGACTGCTCTCCAGCCTCGGAGGGTTGCATCCGTGGTCCCTAGGATCCCGTCCTGGATCCCGAACCATCGCCCCTCTAGGTGGTGAGAACTGTGCAGCCACCAATGGAGTGAGATTCTGGTCTTGGAAGACAGGATTATCCTCCGGTGCATGTGTAGGTGGGATCCGGACCACTTGTCCAACAGGTCCCACTGGAACACTCTGGCATGGAACCTGCCAAACTGAATGGCCTCGTAGGCCGCAACCATCTTCCCCAGCAACTGAATGCATTGATGGATTAACACTCTTGCTGGTTCCAGAATTTGTTTGACCAGACTCTGGATCTCCAGAGCCTTTCCACTAGAAGAAAACCTCTTCTGTGTCCAGTATCACTCCCAAAAACAACAACCGCGTCATTGGGACCTACTGCGATTTTGGCAAGTTTAGGAGCCAACCATGTTGTTGAAGAACTGTCAGGGAGAGTAGATGTTTTGCACCAACTGGTCCCTGGATCTCGCCTTTATCAGGAGATCATCCAAGTACGGGATAATTGTGACTCCTTGCTTGCGAAGGAGGACCATCATTTCCGCCATCACCCTGGTGAAAATCCTCGGAGCCGTGGACAGACCAAACGGCAACGTCTGAAATTGGTAATGACAATCCTGAATTGCAAACCTCAGGTAGCTTGATGCAGTGGCTAAATGGGAACATATAAGTAGGCATCCTTTATGTCTACCAAAACCATGAAATCTCCTTTATCCCCCGGACTGGAGATCACTACCCTGAGAGATTCCATCTTGAAATTGAATTTCTTTAGGTAGAAATTAAGGGATTTCAGATTTAAGATTGGTCTGACTGAGCCGTCCGGCTTCTGGACCACGAAGAGGCTTGAATAAAAACCTTCTCCCTGCTGACTAAGGCTGATTTGAACAATCGGTGAGGGGGAACGTCTTGAAACCCCAGTTTGTACCCTTGGGACACTATTTGTAAAACCCACGAGTCCAGGTCCGAATGAATCTAGAACTGACTGAAGAGTTTTAGACGTGCCCCCCACTGGTGCGGGCTCCTGCAAGAGAGCCCCAGCGTCATGCAGTGGATTTGGCAGAAGCAGAGGACGATCTCTGCTCCTGCGATCTTGAAGAGGCTACAGACCTCTTCCCTCTTTTCCTTCCTCTACCTGCAAAGAAAGGGGAATCTTAACTTCTTGCATATCTATTGGGCCGAAATGACTGCGTCAGATAATGATGCGTCTTCATCCGTTGAGAGGGAACATAGGGCAAGAAGGATGACTTACCTGCGGGAGCTGCCGAGATCAAATTAACTAGGCCGTCGCCAAACAAGGCTTCACCTTCATAGGGAAGAGACTCCCTTTCTTCTTGGAGTCAGCATCAGCATTCCCTTGGTGAATCCACAATGCCCTCCTATCCGAGACTGCCATGAAATTGGCCCGTGAGCACTTGTGCCCGGTGTAGGATTTTTAAATATGTGTAGTTTACTGTATGCAAGGGTTTAAAACCTTTTAGGAACTGAGATCTAAGGTGTATTACATGTAGTTTAAAAAAAACAAAAAAGGTTTATTTTATGGCAGTAGTTTCCAAACTGGGGTTCTTGCACTGGTAGCATAGTTTGGTGGTCCAGGACCAATTAAAATTATTTATACTTTATTAAATTGGCAAAACCATTCCCTCACAACATAACTGAACCTGAGGATGACATGCTATAAACACAATTTACTTAATTTTATATTTTTTTCTGAATTTCTCAATAAAAAAAACTTTGGCCTAGGGGTGCCGTGAAACAAATTTTGATACTCTAGGGCAGGGGTGTCAAACCCATGGGCCGCATGCTGCCCCCAATGCATCCTTTTGTGGCCCACAGGCCGGGGTCCGGCAGGGGTCCTTTTGTGGCCCGATCACCTTGCTTAGAGCGAGGGCAGGAGAGTGCAGCCAGAGTCTTTGCTTTCTATGTGCGGCACCATCTTCCCGAAGAGATCACCGGGAAGATAGTGCCTCTTCCACTGGCTACAGCACAGGTATACTGGGGTGGGGTAGCAAACTGGGGGCCCCAATGGGCCCCTCCAGCAGTCCCTCTACCAAAACACGTCTTTTGGTGGTTTTGCGGTGTTGTTATAACTACATGGTGACGATACTGTAGCACAGAGATTTTCAACCATTTACAACTCACGTCACACAGAACAAGATTTAAATATTGACAAGGCACACTGAAATATAATGGTGATGCATGGTGCAGTATCGTGTCCTAGGATGTCATGTCGCAGCTTCTCCATAGGTAACGCCTGAACAGGCCCGGTGACAGGGGGGACAAAGGGGACACTTGTTCAGGGCTCCAAGTATTAAGAACAGAAATAATGGGGCCACAGTGCCAATATTGCTTTTTAAAGTGTATCCACCAACTGCTCAATTTAAGCAGGAAAACAATTAACAGGCCAACTAAACCCTCCCCCCTCCTTTTACCCCATCACTTTGTCCAGTCCCTGTGGTCCATACTGTATTGCCATTATTATGCATGTTGCTGTGCTGGCCCTTTTCTGAATGTCCCTGCCACCGCCACCGAAGAGCTGGATAGCCCAGTATGAAAACCACCTGCTGGCCTCACTGACGGTCCGAGTCAAAGGCTCCATTTTTTTTAAAGATCCCTCTGCCAAGTTAAGGGGGGTTGAGGGGGCCCCAGAGATATCAGTGCACTGGGCCCCGAGATTTCTGTTGCTGGCCCTGACCCTCAGGGGCGTATCTACCCCTTGGCCAGGATGGCACTTGCCAGGGGCACCATCCAGCTGTGCCAACCGTGGCTAAGGGATAGAGTTCTGCAGTCTCGAAAGGGCGCTATGGCAATCAGCGTGGGACTGACCAATTAGACGGTGAGGGAAGGATACTGAAATTGTCCCAACCCTGTTACAGTTTGAAACGCCCCTCAACTGCTGTCCACTGCTTCACTCCTAGCTCTGCTCCTTTGAAATTATTAATCCCTACCCCCCGGTAGGCGGAGTTCTCCAGGCCCATACTCAGGAGTCACCACTGCTGTACATTATGTGCCGGTTGTAGAGGCAGAGCGGGGAACATCAGAGAACGCCACAAATTACACAGTGGGCAAGGAGATGGCTGGAGACAGCTGCACAGCCATGCCTTGCAAGTTCGAGAGAGCTGTTGAATTTCAGCACTTCAAGTCAGAGCCTGCCCCCTGCTGCCCAAGCAGTCCGTGACAGTTAGTGTCGAGGAGGGGGGGATTTGTGCATGTGTGCTATCAGTGTGTGTGTGTGGGGGGGGGTGGAGGATGTGTGTGACTGTGAGGGAGCTGTCAGTGTCAGTGGGGAGAGGAGCAGGAGGGAGTTGTCAGTGTGTGGAAGTGATGAGAGTTGTCAGTACTGGGGAAATGTGTGTGTGTGTGTGTGTGTACTAGATTTAGGAGTGTGTGTTTGTAAGAGGTTTCAGTTGGGGAATTAGAGTTCATACAGTAATTAAATGTTTTCATATTGAGAACTACATCTCCCAGCATATACAGTGTGCTGGGGATGCTAACAAGCTTTATTTAAAAGTTTAAAAAACATTGCTTTTATGACTGCAATGGTTAAAAAGGGAGAGCTATAAATCAATTTATCAGTGAATGATCGCAGTTTGAGCTGTTACATTTTACTGAACCACCTATCCCTCCACACTCACTACCTGTCCTCAGGATACATTTACCATCCCGGCAGACGGTATACCGGCGGTCATTTGACCGATGTTGGAATCCTGACACCACTTGGGAGACTGGTGCCGGCACACAGACAGCCAACATCCCGAAGGCGAGTATTGGAGGGAGGGTTAGGACCGGGGGAGCGGGTGTTAGGGAAGGCACTAGGAGGGGGGGGGGTTAGTCCTAGCAGCCACCCCCTGAGGGTTAGCCCTATCCGCCACCCCCCCCAGAGGGTTAGGATTAGGTATCATGTGACTGCTGGAATCCCGAGCGCCGGATGCCATACCCAACCCCCTTTACTTTTTCAGGCATTTCTATCTCTCCTCTCTCTATGGTGTTCCGATTGCCCACTTTCCCTTGTGCTTTTCTCTCTCTCTCCTTTGTTTAGAGCATCAGTTTCTGTAGTCCACTTTATCCTTATTTTTTCCAGTGTTTCACTATCTCTCTGATGTAATGAGGATGTATGGTCTAGAGCAGTGGTTCTCAAACTCGGTCCTCAGGACCCCACACAGTGCATGTTTTGCAGGTAACCCAGCAAGTGCACAGGTGTATTAATTACTCACTGACACATTTTAAAAGGTCCACAGGTGGAGCTAATTATTTCACTTGTGATTCTGTGAGGAGACCTGCAAAACATGCACTGTGTGGGGTCCTGAGGACCGAGTTTGAGAACCTGTGGTCTAGAGGGATCAGTAATGCATTGTACTGTATAGAGGTGTCAGGGATGTAGCGTAGGGTATAGAGGCGTCAGGGATGTAGCGTAGGTTATAGAGGCATCAGGAATGTAGCGTAGGGAATAGAGGCATCAGGGATGTAGCGTAGGGTATAGAGGCGTCAGGGATGTAGCATAGGGAATAGAGGCGTCAGGGATGTAGCGTAGGGAATAGAGGCATCAGGGATTTAGCTTAGGGAATATAGGCATCAGGGATGTACTAGCAGGTATATAGAGGTCAGTGTACTGTATAGAGGGGTCAGTAATGCAGTGATGGTTATAGAAAGGTCAGTGATGTAGTGTAGGGTATAGAGGGGTCAGTTATGTAGTGTGGGGTAAAGAGGGGTCAGTAAAGATACTAAGCTGAAGTACTTAGAACACTTCTTGAATTAAGACACAACCTGCAAGAAAAAGTATGCAATATGGGTGAAAAGGCAAATGTCAGAGGTCTGATACAAGTAACCAGCTCCACACCTTGCACCACATAGCGTTATGTTAAACTGGGATATGTTCTTTTTTGGTGTGTGTGTATGTGTGTGGGGGGGGGGGGTGCCAAAGGAAATTTTTGCCATTGGCTCCTTTGGTCTAGAACCAGCCCTGATCACAAAATATTTTTGTCTAAGCAGACTGGACATTGATCAGCGTTGGCTCATTCTCAGCCCCCCGCCCAGCCTCTGCTGCCAGCAGACTGCTATTAGCTAGTTAACCTTCTGCCTTCCCTATCTATGACACAGACTGCTGCTAATGCTACCAGACTGTTCCCAGTGGCTTCACACCAACAGTGAATCCCAGCCGATGATGTAGGGCAGCGTGTGGGGGAGGGGGTCAGTTGCTGTGGCTCCAACATGGTAACCGCCAATGGACTGCAATGCTTTATCGAAAGGGGGGGCGCCAGTCCCTTACTTTGCCAGGGGCGCTTGGACCCCTAGCTACACCTCTGTTGACCCTAACCGATACCCCTAAACTAACCATAATTCCTGCAGTAAAAATCCATGTTTCTATGTATATAGGGGGTCATTCCGAGTTGATCGCATGCTGCCGTTGTTCGCTGCGTAGCAATCAGTTGAAAAAAATGGCTAATCTGTGCATGCGCATGCTCCGTAATGTGCATGCGCATCGTACGGGTACAAAGTCCATTGTGGTTTTGCACTAGTTCTAGCGATTATTCCAATCACAGAACAGGCCACAAGGAGATTGACAGAAAGAGGGCGTTTCTGGGTGGCAACTGACCGTTTTCAGGGAGTGCTTGGAAAAATGCAGGCGTGGCAGAAGAAATGCAGACGTGGCTGGGCATTCGCTGGATGGGTGTGTGACATCAAAAGCCGTCCCTCGGTTGTTAGAATCAACGCACACGAAGTGTAACTACAGTGCTGGTCTTATTTTGAAACGATTTTGCAGGCGCTCTGCTGCTCAAGTGTTCGCACTTCTCCAAAGTGAATATACACTCTCCAGTGGGCAGCGACAATGCGTTTGCATGGCTGCTAAAAACTGCTAGCGAGCAATCAACTCAGAATGACCCCCATAGTGTATTGCAAGAAAATATCTGTAAATCCAATGGTACCGTAAGTGCGGTATATACTCGCACTTCTTTGCGGGGTGAGAACATCTCCCCTAAGTGAAGTCAGCCCTATGAATAGAGTTTGTGTGATCCCTGTGCAGCAGTCACAGAAAGGGTTCATCTCTGCAGTTTGTCACTCAAATTACATTGCTGCATTTTTTTCTAGAAGTGGATCTGAGAGCTGTTACCCGCAGACCAGCTACAATAATTATCCTGGGTACTCACTAGACCAGTGGTTCTCAAACTGCACCCTGGGGTGCCTCAGGACACTTGCAGGGGTGCCTTGGATTGGTGGTCCAGGACCAATTCAAAATATTTATAGTTAGTGTTATAGGCAAAACCAGTGCTGTTGGCTGGCAATCATAACATATGTGCACAAGCAGAAGCAAATCCTGTCCCCTACCAAAGGGCCAGTGCTAGGGTGTTTGGCGCCTCCCTGCAAACTATTAATTTGGGCCCTCTCTCCAATACTTAATAAAGGGACAGTGCGCTCCTTAAAAAAAGAAGGTGTGGTATCACAAGGAAGGGGCATGGCCACACAATAGCACCCCAAATCAAAATACGCCACACAGTAGCACTATCTTATTGTCATTACACCGCATGTAATAATAATAATAATAATACCCACAGTCGCAGTGCCCTTTATACACATAACCACCATATCAGTGCAGCTTACACACATAATGCCAACAGTAGCAGTGCCCCTTCTACACATGCCCACGGTGGCAATCCTTTACATGGCAAATATCAACCTGGTTTTGCCATGTAAAGGATTGCCACTTTAAAAACAAACAATCAAACAAAAACAAAAAAAACAACAGGAAAAAACACAAAATCTCTCACTTTCTGATTCTCACACCCTATTACATTCCTCTCTATATATTTAAATGTTTCTATTACTGTATGTTCCCTCTTCCCTTCTCCAAACTATACACATCAACATTTTTTAGTATTTCCAGGTAAGTTTTGTGATGTAGGCCATGCACAATTTTAGTTGCCCTAATGTATTTACAGCCTTCTGGAGATATGGCTTCTGGAACTGAACACAGGATTCTAAATGTGGCTGTACCAAGGACCTATACAGTGGCATTACAGGTTGAGTATCCCTTATCCAAAATGCTTGGGACCAGAGGAATTTTGGATATCGGATTTTTCTGTATTTTGGAATAATTGCATACCATAACGAGATATTATGGTGATGGGACCTAAATCTAAGCACAGAAGGCATTTATGTTTCATATACACCTTATACACAAAGCCTGAAGGTCATTTTAGCCAATATTTTTTATAACTTTGTGCATTAAACAAAGTGTGTGTACATTCACAGAATTCATTTATGTTTCATATACACCTTATACACACAGTCTGAAGTTCATTTAATACAATATTTTTAATAACTTTGAGTATTAAACAAAGTTTGTGTACACTGAGCCATCAAAACACAAAGGTTTCACTATCTCAGTCTCACTCAAAAAAGTCCGTATTTCGGAATATTCCGTATTTCGGAATATTTGGATATGGGATACTCAACCTGTATTACTTTTTTCTGCTACTGGTTCTTTAACCTATGCAAACAAGCATCTGACTTGCCTTTCCTATTGCTTTGTTACATTGCTTACCTGAAATAGTAATACTTAGATAGCTTTCCTCTTGCCATTATAATGCCCTTAATATTATAGTTAGCCTTTGCATTTTTGAGACGTGTATGATTTTGCATTTTTTGGCATTAAATGTTGCCATGTTCTTGACCATTCCTCTAGTCCAGGGGCGGAACTGCCAGAGACAACGGAGTCAGTTGCCGCCGGGCTCCAGCCCTAAAGGGGCTTCCTCCATTGCCCCCCGGCTGTTACGTGCCCTTCCTACTAAATAGACAAAGGCGCTACCAGCAGGGTCTCGCAGTTTGTACATTCCATGCCGTAACACCCTTCTTTCCACCTTCACAATGAAGCTATTGGTACTTTGCAAAAAAAAAAATTATTAGCATTGCAACTCAGCAGATCAATGCAGTGTGCAGCCACACACTCCATATATCTGCTCAGCCACAAAGCTGATTATTTCTTCACAAAGTACAAGGTGAGCTCCAAATAGAATTCTCTAGCTTAGATTATACCTTTCTATGCAAGGGTAAATAGCTCAATTGTTTGACTGCAATGCCACAGGAAATGGTTTGGATCCAAGACAGTGTGACTGAATAATAAAGAAACCTTAAGATGAGTTCATGAATGTTGTATAAGTATTAGTGAGAGAAGGGGTCAGGAGCATGCTAGGCTGCAAAAAATAAGGTAGGCTGCAAGTGAAAGTAATGATCTCCTATATATTTTCCCAGATCTGTCACTCTGTGTGGCTAACTCTGGGGGAAGTCACAGCAATGGGCGGAGACGGCAACTGCAGGACGACACACCAGTGCCAGCAGCAGACCGTAACAAAGTGACAGATCAGGGAGAATATATAGGAGGTAGGGAGGTGGCCATGGTACATGGCTGGCCAAGGGACACTAGCTCATGTACCCCTTTACCACTGAGGCTGGCCACCAAGGATGGACCTGTCACCAGTGCACATGCAATAACCTCTTCTGCTGCCCTCTTTGCAACTCAGATTGCCCAGTGCTCCCCTTCGCTAACAGTCCACAAAGTTTCCCCATCTCACGATCTGCCTCCTCACCCCCACTTTCATCTCTACAGCACACGCGCATATCATACAAGATCCCATCATGCGTACGTAGGTCTGAAATGCAAGAGGGAGGTTGGGGGGAGATTGGCATGCGCCAGCAACACCACACAGCTCACTGTGACCACAGTGGAGAGGCGCTGCAACAGGACAATACACCAACCTCGGAGCAAGGAACTGCGTCGGTCAGGAGGAGAACTATTTCAATAGCATAAAAAGGTTAATGCGTCCCACCCTATGGACACCAGACTCATCAAGTCACTGTTGCCAGAGTCTCATACAATGACTCTGAACCTCTAAGCACACTATTTGACTGTCCACACCCTGCTGTGCCTATTACCCATCTCCTCCACCACCCTCAACACTGACCCACACATCATTCACCCACAAAGATACAATAAAGGTAGTTTGGATAAATTAGCTAAATGAAATGGATTTAACCAATTTATCTAAATGACCATTTTTGGATGTTTTCCAGTGTTTGTGAACAAATGGTCAATTGTAATTTGCTGCCACATATTAGCATAATTTTGTTTCAACTAGAAAAAAAAATTGGACAGATAATCTAAGTGTGGATCCAGTTTAAAGGTCCGTATTCACGGCCCGATTTTGGGGAGAGATGTGTGCTGAGCGAACTGCTCAGCACACATCTCTCCCCCCGCTCAGCACAGCGTGATGTGTGCTGAGCGTACGGGGGGTGGGGGGGGCGCTCATTTCACCCCCTGTGTAGGGCATTCTGTGTGTATCCAGCTTAACAGGTGTGAGCATCATACAACTACTGACTTGCGAGTAACTATACAGCAGCTCCATACCTTGTGACTTGAAGAAACACCAGTTAACCCCGGGAATGCTGCAGTCAAAGCAACAATTCCTCTTCTTCAATTACCATTTTAATAATAGGGTAAAGAAAATGAAGTGGATTTTAGAAAGAAAATAATACTGTCAATATACTATTAAAACAAATTAAAATGGTAAAAGTTATTGTACTTTAAGTAAAAATAAAAGAGACAAAATATCAATCCCAGTTTTGGATTACTTTAATTAACAAAAAAAATGCATTTTCAATCTGCCTACCTCTGGGTTATGGGCCCAGCATGCTTCCATTGCAGTACTCTGCTGCACATGTAAGTGCAAGAGATCCTGAAGCACTCACTCATCATGGGAAAGTACCAATGTGTTTCTTCGTTGGTTGATGGAAGAAACATCTTACAAAAACTCTCCAGATTATTGACTTTTTAAAGTTTTTCTAGGAAACGTTTTAGATGAATGCTTATTAGCCTTTGTCAGTATGGACTTTTGCAAAGTGTCTCTGTGGCGCAATCGGTTAGTGTGTTTGGCTATTAACCAAAAGGTTGGTGGTTCAATCCCACCCAGGGACGTAATTAACCTTGTGATCAGATTTTGGTGATATTTAAGTAGACAAGTCAAAATTTCAAACCTCCTCTTATGGTGTAGGGTACATGGCCTTCTCTGATGTAATCAGAGTTAGATTTGATTCAGTGATTTTATAAAAAACAGCTAGGAAGCACAATTTAGCAGTGGGTTGCAGAGAAAAAAAATATGCTGGCAGAAAAATCCAATCGAGTGATTAAACAGCTCTTCATTTTCTGGCTTTATTTTTATGCTAACAAATTTGTTCTCTGAAAAGTGTCCACAAAGCCAAGTCTCTGATTAACACCTTTGTAAGGATGGTTTTTCACCTATTACTAAATTAAACTTGCTTCATTGGAAAGGCAGCAAGATGCATCCTCATTTCAATGTCTACTGAAATAATACAAGTTGACACCAGGAAACATTAACGCCACTGCATCCTTGCTGCTTTCTCATGTGGAAGTCTGTTTAATGTGAAAACAAATGTGTGTGTTTTTTTCAACCTGGAAGCCCAACATCGATTAAGATCGATCTTAAATAGACCCCTGGGTTTTAAGGATAACCATGGTTGAGTCCAATGGTTAATTCACATTGACCGAAGTTCTAATTAAGTCACCTGTGCTCAAGCATGATATCCTTAAAATCTGGATTGCAATGACAGCATTTTGGAACTATGCCTAAGGGTTTAATTTTTACATTTATCCACTGACAATAAATCTACCTACAATATCCCTGTAACTGTTATGATTACAGTATTTCACTAAATAATTTAATTTGCTGAACCTTCTGTAAAAAGAAATATTAAGCTGCTGTAATTCCCAGATGCAGCAAATTTGTTAGCTAGTGGGCAAAACCATGTGCACTGCAGGGATGGGGGGGGGGCAGATATAACATTTGCAGAGAGATTTAGGTGGGTTATATTGTTTGTGTGCAGGGTAAATACTGGCTGTTTTGTTTTTACACTGCAATTTAGATTTCAGTTTGAACACACCGCACCAAAATCTAACTCTCTCTGCACATATTATACACCCCCCCCCCTGCAGTGTACATGGTTTTAGCTAATAAATTTGCTGCTGTGATCAGATCTGAGTTAAGCCCTATGTATTTGGCACTGGCAAAGGGTTAGAGGCCTTGCTGTAGAGCTCACACCTTTCTTATCATGCATTGTAATATTTCCTATGTCCTGATGTTGTGCTCTCTGCTCCATCCAAGTAAACAGCAATGTAGCATGGCTATCAAAGAGCGTGAAGATTGCAGATTTCCTGGGATTAATGCTAAGGAATGCTATTCCAGAGGCTGCTGCTTTAATTCAAGTGTCACTGGGGTTAAATGGTGTTTTTACCTTAAAAACACAGGTAGAGTATATAGTACAGTGGTAAAGTGGGAGCATGTAGTGCTATTGATTACAGATTTGATGGAGCTTAAACATGGATAAGGTCCATGGCTCTAAGAGTTTATCTTGTGTATCCTTTATTCTTAGTCATGGTCAGATAAGATTAGAAAATACCATTTAAGTGGAAATTTCCTGTTAGCTGTTTTTCAGTTTGCTCAACTGTCTGATTAACTGGTCCTAAAAAAAGGACCAAAGGAGCTAAATTGCCCTGTGATCTAGCTAAATTGCCCCAGTTAAAAAAAAAAAAAACTAAGCTGCTGTAATTCCTGGATGTTTCCTTACTGCATCAACAGGAAGTGACAAGAAACAATGTAATGTGGAACCGTACAGCAGAAGGGATTGCGGCTACCCCACAATAAGTGCAGCGGAATGTAAGAAGAGGCATATACAGTGTGGTGTGGCTGTAGATGAGCTTAGTGGTTTCTGTTAGAGTTCTTCTACTTCTAACTACTCGTACATAAATGAGTAAGCCGCCGATTTATTAAACCTGGTGAAATGATAATTTGCATGGTGATAAAGTACCAGCCAATCAGCTCCTAATTGCCATGTCACAGGCTGGGTTTGAAAAATGACAGTTAGGAGCTGACTGGCTGGTACTTTATCACCTTGCACTTTATCAGTTCACCAGGCTTAATAGATCTGCCCCAATGTTTCAAAATGGAATGCATCAAGAGAACGGTGTTGGTAGTATAAAACTACCTACAGCACCTGGTATTCCCAGGTGGTCTCACATCCAAGAACAAACCAGGCCTAAAATCAGGTGATATTGGGCATATACAGTGTGGTGTGGCTGTAGATGAGCTTAGTGGTTTCTGTTAGAGTTCTTCTACTTCTAACTACTCGTACATAAATGAGTAAGCAGCCGATTTATTAAACCTGGTGAAATGATAATTTGCATGGTGATAAAGTACCAGCCAATCAGCTCCTAATTGCCATGTCACAGGCTGGGTTTGAAAAATGACAGTTAGGAGCTGACTGGCTGGTACTTTATCACCTTGCACTTTATCAGTTCACCAGGCTTAATAGATCTGCCCCAATGTTTCAAAATGGAATGCATCAAGAGAACGGTGTTAGTATTGTAAAAATACACACAGCTCCTGGTATTTCCTTGTGGTCTCCCATCCAAGTACTAAAACCAGGACCAACACTGCTCAGCTTCCATGATCAGGAGAGATTGGGCAAATCCAGTGTGCTGTGGCTGTAGATGAGCTGGTGGTTTCTGTTACAGCTCTTCTACTTCTAACTTCTGGTACATAAAAGAATACATGTAAAAATTAAATGTACCAAGAAAATGGTGTTGGTAGTTTAAAAACACCTAAAGAATCTGATACTACCAAGCAGTCTCCCATCCATGTATTAACAAAGTCCAATACTGCTTTGCTACAAAAATCAAATGAGATTGGGCATATCCAGTGTGGTGTGGCTTTAGCTAAGCTTTGTGGTTTCTGTTAGAGCTCTTCTACTTCTAACTACTGGTACATTAATGAATATGTATAAGGTTGTAGTTTATCCAATATGCCTTTACTACCTTACCTTTCAACCCCCCCTCCCTCCCCTCTTCTCCTTATAGCTTCCTTAGTTCTCTCCTCCTCGTGTGTGCGTTATTTGTTTTCTCATACGTCCTAGAGGATGCTGGGGTCACATTAAGAACCATGGGGTATAGACGGGATCCGCAGGAGACATGGGCACTTTAAGACTTTCAAAGGGTGTGAACTGTCTCCTCCCTCTATGCCCCTCCTCCAGACTCCAGTTTTAGTATTGTGCGCAGTGATACTGGATGCACTACAGGGGAGCTCTACTGAGTTTCTCTGAAAAGACTTGTTAGTTTTTTTTATTTTCAGGGAGGCTGCTGGCAACAGTCTCCCTGCTTCGTGGGACTTAGGGGAGAGAAGTATGACCAACTTCTAGTGAGTTCAATGGCTCTGCTTCAGGCTGACAGGACACCATTAGCTCCTGAGGGTGCTGATCGCTGGGTACGCCTAGATGCACACTCCCGCAGCCTGCCGTCACCCCCTTACAGAGCCAGAAGACAGGTGAGTAGCAGAAGAACAGAAGACTTCTTCTTCAGTGACGGCATTCTGAGGTACCGAGCAGCGAGCGGAACGCTGCGCGCCATGCTCCCACACAAACACAGGCACTGCAGGGTGCAGGGCACGGGGGGGGGCACCCTGGGCAGCATAAATTCCTCACAAAAGGCTGGAAAAAGTGGACATTAGTGCCTGGGCACTGTCCTTACCCCGCTAGCGTAATTAATTATTTCTGAGCGGGACAGATACGCGCCATTACAGCGGCGGGGCTTCTTCCTCACCTCACCAGAACATCTTTAGAGCATTACAAGTCTATCACTATAGAGTTTATTATTTCCCAGACTGTGTACTTTTGGCGCTGGATTGTGAGCTGAAAAATCCTCTGTGTCCCTCTGACAGATTTACTGACGGTCTGTCCCCCATAAGCCGGTGTGTCTGTGGGTACTTGGTATATGTGTGTCAACATGTCGGTGGCTGAATGTTTTTCCCAAGAGGAAACTATATTAGGAATGCAGACATATGATGGTGGCCCTGTTGGCACCACCAATAACTGACTGGGTAAATGTTTCAGTAATATCAGAGTAAGGTTGGATAAATCTGTGTCCCAGACACAGACGTAGAGAATAGATGTGATATTCATGGCTATGTTTCTTTTCCCTCAGGCCCCGCTGGGTCGCAAAAATGTTATTTTGCCCAGTTACTACACACTGATACTGACACGGATACTGATACTTATGTCGACCATAATGTTTCCTGATTAGATCCAATATTGGCAAGGAGCATTCAGTACATGATTGTGGATATTAAGGACATATTAAAATCACTGAAGACCCTGCTGTTCCTGACAAAGGGGTCTATATGTATGTATATATAGATATATAATGAAAGCTGATGTAACGTTCCTCCATCTCTGTTTGAGAAAGTCTGGGCCAGCTCGACAAGATGGTTTCAAATCCCCAAAAGGATTCTGGTTGTTTATTCATTTCCCGCCGCGGACAGAATAAAGTGGGAGTCACCCCCTGTTCTGCACGGGGCCCTGTCACAAATCCAGCGGATCGTATGCAGGAAGCTACATTATTTCTAGTTATGTAACCACGGGTACATTACTTAGACCTGCCATTACATGTGCATGGGTGAGTAGTAATATTCAAGAATTGGTCGAATACCTTGTCATCCGATATAGATACCCTGGAGAGATGGGATACTCCTTACGTTGTATCATATCAAGGACACTGCAGCATACTTACGTGAGACTGCAAGGGATATAGGACTCTTGAGTTCACGGGCCAATTTCATGGCAGTGTCGGATAGGAGGGCATTGTGGATTCACCAAGAGAATGCTGATGCTGACTCCAAGAAGAAAGGGAGTCTCTTCCCTATGAAGGTGAAGCCTTGTTTGGTGACTGCCTAGTTAATTTGATCTCGGCAGCTCCCGCAGGTAAGTCAACCTTCTTGCCCTATGTTCCCTCCCAACGGATGAAGACGCATCATTATCTGATGCAGTCATTTCGGCCCAATAGATATGCAAGAAGTTAAGATTCCCCTTTCTTTGCAGGTAGAGGAAGGAGAAGAGAGAAGAGGTCTGCATCCTCTTCAAGATCGCAGGAGCAGAGATCATCCTCTGCTTCTGCCAAATACACTGCATGACGCTGGGGCTCTCTTGCAGGAGCCCGCACCAGTGGGGGCACGTCTAAAACTCTTCAGTCAGTTCTGGATTCATTCGGACATGGACTCGTGTGTTTTACAAATAGTGTCCCAAGGGTACAAACTGGGGTTTCAAGATGTTCCCCCTCACCGATTGTTCAAACATTAAGTTACTGTGCTGTTCCTGGGTTATATAGCGCTGGGGTATGTGCTGGCATACTCTCTCTCTGTCTCTCCAAAGGGCCTTGTGGGGGAAATGTCTTCAGTAAAAGTATTCCCTGTGTGTGTGGTGTGTCGGTACGCGTGTGTCGACATGTCTGAGGAAGAAGGCTATATTAGAGAGGAGCGGGAGCAAATGAACGTGGTGTCTCCGCCGACACCTGATTGGATGGATATGTGGAATGTTTTAAATGCTAGTGTAAACTCATTGCACAAAAGATTAGACAAGGCAGAAGCTTTGGGACAGTCAGGGTCTCAACCAATGCCTAATCCTATGTCGCAGGGACTGTCAGGGTCTCATAAGCGCCCACTATCCAGATGTTGACACAGATACCGACACGGATTCTGACTCCAGTGTCGATTACGATGATGCAAAGTTACAGCCAAAATTGGCAAAATACATTTGATATATGATTATGGCAATAAAAGATGTTTTGCACATCACAGAGGAGCCCCCTATCCCTGACAAGAGGGTACATATGTACAAGGGAAAGAAGCCTGAGGTAACCTTTCCCCCCTCACACGAGCTGAACGAGTTATGTGAAAAAGCTTGGGAATCTCCTGCAGATTTCCAAAAGGATTCCCCTTTCCCATCAACGGATAGGTTACGATGGGAATCCTCCCCTTGGGTGGACAAAGCATTAACACGCTTATCCAAGAAGGTAGCCCTCCCGTCCCAGGATACGGCTACCCTCAAAGAGTATGCTGACCGCAAACAGGAGATTACCCTGAAGTCCATTTATACACATTCAGGTACCTTACTCAGACAGGCAATTGCGTCGGCCTGGGTGTGTAGTGCTGTAGCGGCATGGACGGATACCCTAGATAAGGCTACTATTTTATTGCCCCTGGGGCATATAAGAGATGCTGTCCTATATATGTGTGTATGCAAACTACAGGTGGTGCTGCAGGGCTCACACCCTTTTACTTGTCTTGTAGAGCAACTCTGGAGCTGTTACTGGGTGCAGCTGCTGCAAGAAATCAGCTTGAATGCTTCAGGGGCTTGGGCATGGCCGACATGAGCCCCACACTGATGGGGGTGTATAAAGCGATCTAGGGGTCATCCAAGCGCAACCCCACAAAGGCCGCCATGCCCTGCGTGACCATTTTCTCTTTTCATATGCAGACGAGGGTTGCAGCCAACTATGCCCATTGCTTGGATGACATCACCGTATGCAAATCCGTCTGCTGCAGACCTTTCCCCAGGAATGCTTGTACTAGTTGTTGCATATGGTTTGATGTTTGAGGGTGCTTCAGTATTAGGCAGCCTTCCGCCCTCTCATGTTCACCTGAAAATATGTGGTCTCCCTGCAGTTCCCTTGTGCTTCCTCAGTTGAATCTCCTTAACTTGACGGGTGTGTGCCCGAGCAGCCGCCCTCCACAGCCCTATCCCAGCACATGCTTTTCTTGCGTATGAGATCTCTTGATCATGAAGATAGTTCTCACAGGGTGAGGTTCATCCATTACATTTTAAAGTAGGAAGGTACAAATTACATATTCAAATTACATATATGTGCTGGATTCAAATGTTTTCCCCCCTTCCTTTCTCAATTGTGCCCATCAGCAGCTATTCTAATGTTGCTGCCAATGGGTGTGACACATTCATTTCTTCTGTGGGGTACACTGGACTCCACAAGGATTCAGATTGGGGTGTAGAGTAGGATCTTGATCTGAGGCACCAACAGGCTCAAAGCTTTTGACTGTTCCCAAGATGCTCAGCGCCCCCTCCTCTATAACCTCGCTTCCATGAACAGGGAGCTCAGTTTGTAGTTGGTGCCTTCAGTAGCAGGCCACTTAAGAGGGGGCTGCCTCAGGCAGCCTATTCTTAGCTATTAATTTTGACAAGAAAAGAAGAACTTTTTTTTATAAGAATCTACAAGGGCTGCAGCAGGCTAGGTCTAATAGACATCTTTACTGCAGCTCCATCACTCCCAGCGGCGCAGTATACTCCCGCGCCCTGGTTGCTGGGTCACTGCAGCGGAGGCTCCGGTTTCTTCCTAAGGTAAGTCACACACACACCGCCCTCCGGGATCACGAGGCCGCTGATGAAAGGGAGGTAAGGGACTTCTGTGCCCACACTATACCGTGATCCAGCGTGGCTGTAGGGGGCGGGCCATGTGCGCACTGGCGTGGACACTGATTACTGGGCAGCTGCTCCACTAGCCACCAGGGACAGTTAAGGAGCACAGCTCTGGGGGGTTTTCTCTTATATTAACCCCATTTTGTACTACCCGCAGTGCATTGTGATAGGTAATAGAGCCTGATTCAGGTTGGATTGCAATCGCAATAAGCAGTCCAACTGCAAAAATTGCTAAGAGCATACGCATGCGCCTGCATTTTCTGCGGCACCCCGCAGTTAATGCGATCGCCTCTGACTGTCAATCGGTGCTGGGGGGGGGGGGGGTCAGCAACACTCCATTTCCAAGTCGGAGATGGAGCGGTGCGTGGGCAGGGCTTCAAAATGGGGTCGGCAACGGAGAAACAGGAGGCGTGGTCAGAGCGGTTGCATGACATCACATGCAGCAGCTGCGATCACAAAAATGGTGGCGGCTTCCTGCGCACACATACAGTCTGCACCAACAGGAGGCTAACCCATTTTTTATGATCACGCTGAACTGCACTGCGACTGCAATTTCAGCGTGGTCAAGAAGGGAGGCGGCATGCTGGGTGGCCCCAGCATGCGAACCAAAGGATTGCAAATTCTGTTACTTAGCAGAATTTGCAATCCTTACTGAATTAGGCCCATTGATTACAAAATTTATTTGTAAATATTTGAAGTTTTTCTTCAGGGACTAACACAAAAGATGCTTGGGGCTACTAACACATGGGTAAGCCACGTAAAGCTTCCCATGGGTCAGTGGCATCACAACGGGGTTGCGGCCCACACCCGAGTGTCACCCGCCAAGGGGGGTGACACCAAAGTGCCGGCTCCTCTTCAGTGACAGAATATGGGTGTTTCACTGTGACATTACGTGCAACACCCAGTTTCTGTCACTGTGCAGGAGCCAGCACCACTCACACACTAGTCCCCGGGTGCAGCACTCAACCCCCGGGATACCCGGAGCAACAAAATGGAGATTCAGGCCAACAGGCCACACCCCTACCTATGAGACCATGCCTCCATTTTACCATTGCGCTGCTTATCTGCGCGCACTGCATTACAATCTCCCTCGCTGCCTCTCTGGGTGTCACCAATGATAGTGACACCTTTGCCATGCTTGTAGCAGCTGGTCCTAAGATCTACGCCTCCAGCCCTGAGTGTTTGCCCTTGTGACTTGTTGATCATCATAGCGAAGCAGATTCTTACAGAAAACTGCAGGGGCTTAGATTGAAAAGAAAAACATTGACGAACCCATCATTTCAGCAACAGGGTCTGCCACACGGCTGACTGAAATGACTGGTTGGTTTGGACCCCCACCAAAAAAGAAGCAATCAATCTCTCCTTGCACAAACTGGCTCTACAGAGGCAAGATGTCCACCTCATCATCCTCCGATTCCTCACCCCTTTCACTGTGTACATCACCCTCCTCACAGATTATTAATTCGTCCCCACTGGAATCCACCATCTCAGATCCCTGTGTACTTTCTGGAGGCAATTGCTGGTGAATGTCTCCACGGAGGAATTGATTATAATTCATTTTGATGATCATCATCTTCTCCACATTTTCTGGAAGTAACCTCGTACGCCGATTGCTGACAAGGTGAGCGGCTGCACTAAACACTCTTTTGGAGTACACACTGGAGGGAGGGCAACTTAGGTAGAATAAAGCCAGTTTGTGCAAGGGCCTCCAAATTGCCTCTTTTTCCTGCCAGTATACATACGGACTGTCTGACGTGCCTACCTGGATGCGGTCACTCATATAATCCTCCACCATTCTTTCAAAGGTGACAGAATCATATGCAGTGACAGTAGACGACATGTCAGTAATCGTTGCCAGGTCCTTCAGTCCGGACCAGATGTCAGCACTCACTCCAGACTGCCCTGCATCACCGCCAGCGGGTGGGCTCGGAATTCTTAGCCTTTTCCTCGCACCCCCAGATGCAGGAGAATGTGAAGGAGGAGCTGTTGACGGGTCACGTTCCGCTTGACTTGACAATTTTCTCACCAGCAGGTCTTTGAACCTCTGCAGACTTGTGTCTGCTGGAAAGAGAGATACAATGTAGGTTTTAAATCTAGGATCGAGCACGGTGGCCAAAATTTATTGCTCTGATTTCAACAGATTGAATCCTGGTTAAGCGAATTAAGGGCTCCATCCACAAGTCCCACATGCCTAGCGGAATCGCTCTGTTTTAGCTCCTCCTTCAATGTCTCCAGCTTCTTCTGCAAAAGCCTGATGAGGGGAATGACCTGACTCAGGCTGGCTAGGAAGGATGTAACGTTAAAACATTACACCGTATATGGCGAAATTATGTTTCTTGGTGTGAGGCCAGGAATGCTCCTACGGAAGAATTCCATCTGGGCCGTTTCCTTCACTTCCTACAAACTGGAGTGAATTTGGGCCTAAAATTAGGCTCTATTAAGGTCCAGATTTCGGCCTTATCCATTTTCTTTCAAAAAGAATTGGCTTCTCTTCCAGAAGTTCAGACTTTTGTAAAAGGAGTGCTGCATATTCAGCCTCCTTTTGTGCCTCCGGTGGCACCTTGGGACCTTAACGTGGTGTTAAGTTTTCTAAAATTACACTGGTTTGAACCACTTAAAACAGTGGAGTTAAAATATCTCACATGGAAGGTGGTCATGTTATTAGCCTTGGCTTCGGCTAGGCGAGTGTCGGAATTAGCGGCTTTGTCACATAAAAGCCCATATTTGGTATTCCATGTGGATAGAGCGGAATTGCAGACCCGTCCTCAATTCCTACCAAAAGTGGTCTCATCTTTTCATATGAACCAACCTATTGTGGTGCCTGTGGCTACGCGTGACTTGGAGGATTCCGAGTTACTTGATGTGGTTAGGGCTTTGAAAATTTACGTGGCCAGGACGGCTAGAGTCAGGAAAACTGAAGCGCTGTTTGTCCTGTATGCAACCAACAAGATTGGTGCCCCTGCTTCAAAGCAGGCTATTGCTCGCCGGATTTGTAACACGATTCAGCAAGCGCATTCTATGGCTGGATTGCAGTTACTGAAATCAGTCAAGGCCCATTCCACGAGGAAAGTGGGCTCTTCTTGGGCGGCTGCCCGAGGGGTCTCGGCACTACAGCTGTGTCAAGCTGCTACTTGGTCGGGTTCACACACCTTTGCAAAATACTATAAGTTTGATACCCTGGCTGAGGAGGAACTCATGTTTGCTCAATCGGTGCTGCAGAGTCATCCGCACTCTCCCGCCCGTTTTGGAGCATTGGTATAATCCCCATGGTCCTTACGGAGTCCCCAGCATCCTCTACGGACTACGAGAAAAAGATTTACCGGTAGGTTTAAAATCTTATTTTCTACTTTATTCTTTTCTATCCTAGTTTATTACGACCAACTCTCATCCAAGGAGTTTGATATTCTACTACCTGCATGCAATTTAAATTGCTTAAATTGTTTATATGGTTGATTTGTCCTTCACAATCCATAATCTGCAACTTGGATGTACTTGTGTCATTGAAAATCTTATAATAAAAATGTATATACAGATACTCAACCTGTATATTGAAAAAAAAAAAAGTTATAAGACATATGCATTCAATATTTGAAGAAACAAAATAAAATAAAGCTATCTATTGGGTTTCACTAACAAGCACATTGGAAGACTTGACTACTGTTAAAAGACATGCATTACATGGTATAGAGCCACAAACCACAATGTAGTAAAATAAAAACAAACTTACATGTGTATCAAACCTATGTGAGGCTTACATTGATAGTGCAAGATCAACACTCTATCAACTGTGCAAACTAGACTGCACATAAATGCCATAAAATTTATCTGAGATTTTAGTAAATAAGGCCCGTTGCTGTCCGGGTCACGCAGCCGTCACGGCCCGCCCCCATACGGTCCGGTCATGTCTGCGTTGTCCTGACTGTGCCCCCAAAATGGCGGCACAACGCCGCTGGCCCGACTCCTCCTGCCCAGTGACCGCCTCTGCCTGTCAATCAGGCAGAGGCGCTCATTGGGCAGAGATGCTGATCGCATCTCTGGCATGTGCCGGTGTACTGCGGCACCAGCACACATGCACTTCAGACCTGATCTCCTGTTGTGTGAATATGCACAGCAGGGATCAGGTCTGAATTAGGCCCTATATACAGCTGTCAGTAAGGCAGGGATGTGCTGCTGCCAGTGAGGCAGGGATGTGCTGCTGGTAGTGAAGCAGTGATGTGCTGCTGTCAGCGAAGCAGTGCTGTGCTGCTGTCAGCGAGACAGGGATGTGCTGCTGTCAGCGAGGCAGGGATGTGCTGCTGTCAGCGAAGCAGGGATGTGCTGCTGTCAGCGAAGCAGGGATGTGCTGCTGTCAGCGAGGCAGGGATGTGCTGCTGTCAGCGAGGCAGGGATGTGCTGCTGTCAGCGAGGCAGGGATGTGCTGCTATAAGTGAGGTAGGGATGTGCTGCTGTCATTGAAGCAGGAATGTGCTGCTGCAGTGAGGCAGAGATATGCAGCCCACTATCTCCCTATCACCCCTGCCTGAGTCACACACTTTCCCTGTCACCCCTGCCTCAGTTACCCACTATCTCCCAGTCACCGCTGCCTCAGTCAACCACTATATCTGCGATCCCTGCCTCAGTCACCCACTATACCAGTCACCCCTGCTTTAGTCACCCACTGTCACCCTATCACCCCTGCTTCAGTCACCCACTATCCCTGTCAACCCTGCCTCAGTCACCCACTATCTCCCAGTCACCCCTGCCTCAGTCAGCCACTATCCCTGTCACCCCTGCCTCAGTCTCTTACTGTCCATGTCACCCCTGCCACAGTCATCCACTATCTCCCTATCACCCCTGCCTTAGTCATTTATTATACCTGTCACCCACTTTCTTCCCATACTTACCCAACCCCTTCCTATCACCCCTCCCTCAGTAACCCACTATCTCCCTGTCACCCACTATCTCCCAGTCACCCCGGCCTCAGTCACCCACTATCTCCCACTCATACATGCTTCAGTCACCCACTATCTCCCAGTCATCCCTGCCTCAGTCACCTACTGACACCAGTGCTGACATTTCTGCTGCGGCCTCTCCACTCTCCAGCGTGAACGTCCTGACGACTGAGGAAATCCGCTTCCTAGTTGAGGACTCCGGGAATGAACACTGCCGATATTGCTGTCAGATGACTTTCTACCCAACGGAGGATTTTTGATACTTCCAGCTTTGCCATGCAGTTTCGAGTGCCGCCTTGATGATTTGTGTACACTACCGTGGTGGCGTTGTCAGATTGTACTTGAACAGGCCTGTTCTGTACTAGAGGCAGGGCCAGTGTCAATTAATTGAACACTGCCTGCAATTCCAGAATGTATATCAGGAGGAGAGATTCCTCCCTGGTCCACCGACCCTGGAGAAAGTGTTGCTCCAACACCATGGCCCAGCCCAAAAGACTGGCATCCATTGTCAGGAGGACACAGTTGGAGATCCAGAAGGGATGGCCCCTGCTCAACTGTTGGTCCTGTAGCCACCAGCTCAGTGTCAGACGAACCTCCGGAGTCAAGGAGATCATTTGAGACATCATCCGATGAGGCAGGCCGTCCCACTTGGAGAGGATTAACCTCTGCAGAGGGCGGTAATGAAATTGAGCGTACTCTACCATATCGAAAGCCGACACCATGAGGTCTAGTACTTGCATCGCTGTGTGTATCAACACTCTTGGGCGAGAGAGGACGATACTGTCCTGAATTTTCAGGACTTTCTCTGGAGACAGAAACAATTGTTGGCTGTGTGTGTCCAGCAGTGCCCCTAGGTGCACAATGTTCCGAGCAGGGACCAGCGAGGACTTTTTTCAGTTGATGAGCCACCCGTGGACTTTTAGGAATTGGACTGCCAGTTCCAGATAACTGTGGAGAACCTCTTGGGAGTTCACCAGGATCAGCAAGTCGTCCAGATTTGGCAGGATCCTGATTCTCTGATGGTGAAGGGTCGTCATCACGGCCATGACCTTGGTGAATATCCGAGGTGCCGTGGCCAAACCAGAAGGCAGGACTTGAAATCCAAAAACAAACCAGGCACAACACTGCTTAGCTTCCATCATCAGATGAGATTGGACCAGTGGCGTAACTACTGCCCCCGCAGTCCTCGCGGTGGCTTGGGGGCGAGGGGCTGCGGGTGCGCCACTGATTTACAACAGACTGACATGCGGACGAGCGTCCGCATGTCAGTCTGCAGTCTCCTTCCCTCCGCCGCTTTTTGGAGGGACACGGAGGGCACACAGCGCGCCTCCCTGTGTCCCTCCTGCTGCATCATCTCCGGCGGCCGCGGGTCTTATAGGGGGAAGTGCCGTCCGTGAGCTCTAATTGGCTCATGAACCGGCACTTCCCCCTATTAGACCCGCGGCCGCCGGAGATGATGCAGCAGGAGGGACACAGGAGAGACGAGCTGTGCCCTCCGTGTCCCTCCAAAAAGCGACGGCGGGGGGGGGGTAAATATCTGTCACTGGGGGCATATATGGCACGGGGGAGGAGGGAGGAATATCTGGCACTGGGGCATTTCTGGCACTGGGGGGAATATCTGGCACTGGGGGCATATCTGGCACTGGGGGGGATATCTGGCACTGGGGCATATATGGCACTGGGGGGGAATATCTGGCACTGGGGGCATATATGGCACTGGGGGGGGTATCTGGCACTGGGGGCATATATGGCACGGGGGGCATATATGGCACTGGGGGGAATATCTGGCACTGGGGGCATATATGGCACTGGGGGGGAATATCTGGCACTGGGGGCATATGTGTACCTGGCACATGGGGGGGACGACTATATTTGGCACTAAGGCATGTAAGTACCTGGCACCGTGGGGGAATATCTGGCACTGGGGACATATGTGGCACTGGGAGCACAGCCCTAGCAACAAGGACTACCTCCTAGCAACGAGCATGACACCCAGTGCATGAAACATCTGGCAACGAGCATGACACCCAGTGCATGAAACACCTGGCAACGAGCATGACACCCAGTGCATGAAACCCCTGGCAACGAGCATGACACCCTGAGCATGAAAACCCCTGGCACCGTGCATGGAACCAAGAGCATGAAACCCCTGGCAACGAGCATGACACCCAGTGCATGAAACCCCTGACAACGAGCAGGTAATTGAAAAGTAATTAGAAGCCTTACTGTAGGACTTAATGTGTAATGGGCATTACGGTGTGTGGCATAATGTATCACGGACATTGCGGTGTGTGTCATAATGTGTCGCAGGCATTACGGTGAATGGTATACTATATTGCGGGCATTGTGATATGTGGTATAATGTCTCAGGGTCATTGCAGTGTGTGGCATAATGTATCACGGACATTGCGGTGTGTGTCATAATGTGTCAGGCATTACGGTGTGTGGTATACTATATCACGGGCATTGTGGTATGTGGTATAATGTCTCAGGGTCATTGCAGTGTGGCATAATACATAACGGGCATTGCGATGTGTGGCATAGGGTATAACGGGCAGGGCATTGCGGTATGTGTCACAGGCATTACGGTGTATGGTATACTATATCACAGGCATTGTGGTATAATGTCTCAAGGTCATTGCAGTGTGTGGCATAATGTGTCACAGGCATTGTATGTGCTATAATGTATCGGGCATTGCAGTGTGTGGCATAATGTATCACGGACATTGCGGTGTGTGTCATAATGTGTCACAGGCATTGTATGTGCTATAATGTATCAGGGGCATTGCAGTGTGTAGCATAATGTATAACGGGCATTGCGATTCCTGTCATAATGTGTCACAGGCATTACGGTGTGTGGCATAATGTGTCACAGACATTACGGTGTGTGGCATAATGTGTCGGGGGCATTACAGTGTGTGCATATTGTGTCGTGCATTATTGTGTGCGGCATAATGTCTAAGGGCCATTGCAGTATGTGGCATAATGTATACTGGGCATTACTATAAGGAGGAAAAATGACAAATAAGGGGCATGAATCAGGATTATTTTTCTTTCCTGTGGTGGCCAACGTATGGGCGTGCAGGTTGCAAAACTGGGGTATAAGGTAGTCTTTTCCTGCAATACCACGCCCCTTTATGTGAAACCACGCCCACTCCAACAAAACCACGCCCCTTTTTTGACGCGCGCGCCTTGGGCGCGCGCATATTTATCCCTTTCTTGCTCCCAATTATGGAGCATGAAGGGGGGGGGGGGGCGCCGAAGATTTTTTTGGCTTGGGGGAGAAAAATTTCTAGTTACGCCACTGGATTGGACATATCCAGTGTGATGCGGCTGTAGATGATTTTTGCTGTTTCTAACTTCTACATCAATGAATAAGTTTCAAAATAGAATGCATCAAGAGAACGGTGTTGGTAGTATAAAACTACCTACAGCACCGGGTATTCCCAGGTGGTCTCACATCCAAGAACAAACCAGGCCTAAGATCAGGTGATATTGGGCATATACAGTGTGGTGTGGCTGTAGATGAGTTTAGTGGTTTCTGTTAGAGTTCTTCTACTTCTAACTACTCGTACATAAATGAATAAGCGGACGATTTATTAAACCTGGTGAAATGATAATTTGCATGGTGATAAAGTACCAGCCAATCAGCTCCTAATTGCCATGTCACAGGCTGGGTTTGAAAAATGACAGTTAGGAGCTGACTGGCTGGTACTTTATCACCTTGCACTTTATCAGTTCACCAGGCTTAATAGATCTGCCCCAATGTTTCAAAATGGAATGCATCAAGAGAACGGTGTTGGTATTGTAAAAATACACACAGCTCCTGGTATTTCCTGGTGGTCTCCCATCCAAGTACTAAAACCAGGACCAACACTGCTCAGCTTCCATGATCAGGAGAGATTGGGCAAATCCAGTGTGCTGTGGCTGTAGATGAGCTTGTGGTTTCTGTTAGAGCTCTTCTACTTCTAACTTCTGGTACATAAAAGAATATGTGTAAAAATGAAATGTACAGTACCAAGAAAAGGGTGTTGGTAGTTTAAAAACACCTAAAGAATCTGATAATACATGGATGAGAGACTGCTTGGTAGTAACAAAGTCCAATACTGCTTTGCTTCAAAGATCAAATGAGATTGGGCATATCCAGTGTGGTGTGGCTTTAGATAAGCTTTGTGGTTTCTGTTAGAGCTCTTCTACTTCTAACTACTGGTACATTAATGAATATGTATAAGGTTGTAGTTTATCCAATATCCCTTTACTACCTTACCTCCCCCCCCCTCCCCTCCCCTCCCCTCCTTATAGCTTCCTTTGTTCTCTCCTCCTCGTGTGTGCGTTATTTGTTTTCTCATACGTCCTAGAGGATGCTGGGATCACATTAAGAACCATGGGGTATAGACGGGATCCGCAGGAGACATGGGCACTTTAAGACTTTCAAAGGGTGTGAACTGTCTCCTCCCTCTATGCCCCTCCTCCAGACTCCAGTTTTAGAATTGTGCCCAGTGAGACTGGATGCACTACAGGGGAGCTCTACTGAGTTTCTCTGAAAAGACTTATGTTAGTTTTTCTTATTTTCAGGGAGGCTGCTGGCAACAGTCTCCCTGCTTCGTGGAACTTAGGGGAGAGAAGTATGACCAACTTCTAGTGAGTTCAATGGCTCTGCTTCTGGCTGACAGGACACCATTAGCTCCTGAGGGTGCTGATCGCTGGGTACGCCTAGATGCCCACTCCCGTAGCCTGCCATCACCCCCTTACAGAGCCAGAAGTCAGAAGACAGGCGAGTAGCAGAAGAACAGAAGACTTCTTCTCCAGTGACGGCATTCTGAGGTACCACGCAGCGAGCGGAATGCTGTGCGCCATGCTTCCACACAAACACAGGCACTGCAGGGTGCAGGGCATGTGGGTGGGTGGGGGGGGGGGCACCCTGGGCAGCATAAATTCCTCACAAAAGGCTGGCAAAAGTGGACATTAGTGCCTGGGCACTGTCCTTACCCCGCCAGCGTAATTAATTATTTGTTTCTGAGCGGGACAGAAGCGTGCCATTACAGCGGCGGGGCTTCTTCCTCACCTCACCAGCACATCTATAGAGCGTTACAAGTCTATCACTATAGAGTTTATTATTTCCCAGACTGTGTACTTTTGTCGCTGGGTTGTGAGCTGAAAAATCCTCTCTGTCCCTCTGACAGATTTACTGTAGGTCTATCCCCCATAAGCCGATGTGTCTGTGGGTACTTGGTACATGTGTGTCAACATGTCGGTGGCTGAATGTTTTTCCCAAGAGGAAACTATATTAGGAATGCAGACATATGATGGTGGCCCTGTTGGCACCACCAATAATTGACTGGGTGAAAGTTTCAATAATATCAGAGTGAGGTTGGATAAATCTGTGTCCCAGACACAGACGTAGAGAATAGATGTGATGTTCATGGCTATGCTTCTTTTCCCTCAGGCCCGCAAAAATGTTACTACACACTGATACTGACTCGGATACTGATTCCTATGTCGACCCAAATTGGCATCTGACGTCGCCTGCAGTGCACCCTGCAGTGCCTGTGTTTGTGTGGAAGCATGGCGCACAGCATTCCGCTCGCTGCGTGGTACCTCAGAATGCCGTCACTGGAGAAGAAGTCTTCTGTTCTTCTGCTACTCGCCTGTCTTCTGACTTCTGGCTCTGTAAGGGGGTGATGGCAGGCTACGGGAGTGGGCATCTAGGCGTACCCAGCGATCAGCACCCTCAGGAGCTAATGGTGTCCTGTCAGCCAGAAGCAGAGCCATTGAACTCACTAGAAGTTGGTCATACTTCTCTCCCCTAAGTTCCACGAAGCAGGGAGACTGTTGCCAGCAGCCTCCCTGAAAATAAGAAAAACTAACATAAGTCTTTTCAGAGAAACTCAGTAGAGCTCCCCTGTAGTGCATCCAGTCTCACTGGGCACAATTCTAAAACTGGAGTCTGGAGGAGGGGCATAGAGGGAGGAGACAGTTCACACCCTTTGAAAGTCTTAAAGTGCCCATGTCTCCTGCGGATCCCGTCTATACCCCATGGTTCTTAATGTGATCCCAGCATCCTCTAGGACGTATGAGAAAACAAATAACGCACACACGAGGAGGAGAGAACAAAGGAAGCTATAAGGAGGGGAGGGGAGGGGAGGGGGGGGAGGTAAGGTAGTAAAGGGATATTGGATAAACTACAACCTTATACATATTCATTAATGTACCAGTAGTTAGAAGTAGAAGAGCTCTAACAGAAACCACAAAGCTTATCTAAAGCCACACCACACTGGATATGCCCAATCTCATTTGATCTTTGAAGCAAAGCAGTATTGGACTTTGTTACTACCAAGCAGTCTCCCATCCATGTATTATCAGATTCTTTAGGTGTTTTTAAACTACCAACACCCTTTTCATGGTACTGTACATTTAATTTTTACACATATTCTTTTATGTACCAGAAGTTAGAAGTAGAAGAGCTCTAACAGAAACCACGAGCTCATCTACAGCCACAGCACACTGGATTTGCCCAATCTCTCCTGATCATGGAAGCTGAGCAGTGTTGGTCCTGGTTTTAGTACTTGGATGGGAGACCACCAGGAAATACCAGGAGCTGTGTGTATTTTTACAATACCAACACCGTTCTCTTGATGCATTCCATTTTGAAACATTGGGGCAGATCTATTAAGCCTGGTGAACTGATAAAGTGCAAGGTGATAAAGTACCAGCCAGTCAGCTCCTAACTGTCATTTTTCAAACCCAGCCTGTGACATGGCAATTAGGAGCTGATTGGCTGGTACTTTATCACCATGCAAATTATCATTTCACCAGGTTTAATAAATCGTCCGCTTATTCATTTATGTACGAGTAGTTAGAAGTAGAAGAACTCTAACAGAAACCACTAAACTCATCTACAGCCACACCACACTGTATATGCCCAATATCACCTGATCTTAGGCCTGGTTTGTTCTTGGATGTGAGACCACCTGGGAATACCAGGTGCTGTAGGTAGTTTTATACTACCAACACCGTTCTCTTGATGCATTCTATTTTGAAACTTATTCATTGATGTAGAAGTTAGAAACAGCAAAAATCATCTACAGCCGCATCACACTGGATATGTCCAATCCAGTGGCGTAACTAGAAATTTTTCTCCCCCAAGCCAAAAAATTCTTCGGCGCCCCCCCCCCCCCTTCATGCTCCATAATTGGGAGCAAGAAAGGGATAAATATGCGCGCGCGTCAAAAAAGGGGCGTGGTTTTGTTGGAGTGGGCGTGGTTTCGCATAAAGGGGCGTGGCATTGCAGGAAAAGACTACCTTATACCCCAGTTTTGCAACCTGCACGCCCATACGTTGGCCACCACAGGAAAGAAAAATAATCCTGATTCATGCCCCTTACATTATTTGTCATTTTTCCTCCTTATAGTAATGCCCAGTATACATTATGCCACATACTGCAATGGCCCTTAGACATTATGCCGCACACAATAATGCACGACACAATATGCACACACTGTAATGCCCCCGACACATTATGCCACACACCGTAATGTCTGTGACACATTATGCCACACACCGTAATGCCTGTGACACATTATGACAGGAATCGCAATGCCCGTTATACATTATGCTACACACTGCAATGCCCCTGATACATTATAGCACATACAATGTCTGTGACACATTATGACACACACCGCAATGTCCGTGATACATTATGCCACACACTGCAATGCCCGATACATTATAGCACATACAATGCCTGTGACACATTATGCCACACACTGCAATGACCTTGAGACATTATACCACAATGCCCGTGATATAGTATACCATACACCGTAATGCCTGTGACACATACCGCAATGCCCTGCCCGTTATACCCTATGCCACACATCGCAATGCCCGTTATGTATTATGCCACACTGCAATGACCCTGAGACATTATACCACATACCACAATGCCCGTGATATAGTATACCACACACCGTAATGCCTGACACATTATGACACACACCGCAATGTCCGTGATACATTATGCCACACACTGCAATGACCCTGAGACATTATACCACATATCACAATGCCCGCGATATAGTATACCATACACCGTAATGCCTGCGACACATTATGACACACACCGCAATGTCCGTGATACATTATGCCACACACCGTAATGCCCATTACACATTAAGTCCTACAGTAAGGCTTCTAATTACTTTTCAATTACCTGCTCGTTGTCAGGGGTTTCATGCACTGGGTGTCATGCTCGTTGCCAGGGGTTTCATGCTCTTGGTTCCATGCACGGTGCCAGGGGTTTTCATGCTCAGGGTGTCATGCTCGTTGCCAGGGATTTCATGCACTGGGTGTCATGCTCGTTGCCAGGTGTTTCATGCACTGGGTGTCATGCTCGTTGCCAGATGTTTCATGCACTGGGTGTCATGCTCGTTGCTAGGAGGTAGTCCTTGTTGCTAGGGCTGTGCTCCCAGTGCCACATATGTCCCCAGTGCCAGATATTCCCCCACGGTGCCAGGTACTTACATGCCTTAGTGCCAAATATAGTCCCCCCCCCCATGTGCCAGGTACACATATGCCCCCAGTGCCAGATATTCCCCCCCAGTGCCATATATGCCCCCAGTGCCAGATATTCCCCCCAGTGCCATATATGCCCCCCATGCCATATATGCCCCCAGTGCCAGATACCCCCCCAGTGCCATATATGCCCCCAGTGCCAGATATTCCCCCCCAGTGCCATATATGCCCCAGTGCCAGATATCCCCCCCAGTGCCAGATATGCCCCCAGTGCCAGATATTCCCCCCAGTGCCAGAAATGCCCCAGTGCCAGATATTCCTCCCTCCCCCCCCGTGCCATATATGCCCCCAGTGACAGATATTTACCGCCCCCCCCCCCCCCGCCGTCACTTTTTGGAGGGACACGGAGGGCACAGCTCGTCTCTCCTGTGTCCCTCCTGCTGCATCATCTCCGGCGGCCGCGGGTCTAATAGGGGGAAGTGCCGGTTCGTGAGCCAATTAGAGCTCACGGACGGCACTTCCCCCTATTAGACCCGCGGCCGCCGGAGATGATGCAGCAGGAGGGACACAGGGAGGCGCGCTGTGTGCCCTCCGTGTCCCTCCAAAAAGCGGCGGAGGGAAGGAGACTGCAGACTGACATGCGGACGCTCGTCCGCATGTCAGTCTGTTGTAAATCAGTGGCGCACCCGCAGCCCCTCGCCCCCAAGCCACCGCGAGGACTGCGGAGGCAGTAGTTACGCCACTGGTCCAATCTCATCTGATGATGGAAGCTAAGCAGTGTTGTGCCTGGTTTGTTTTTGGATTTCAAGTCCTGCCTTCTGGTTTGGCCACGGCACCTCGGATATTCACCAAGGTCATGGCCGTGATGACGACCCTTCACCATCAGAGAATCAGGATCCTGCCAAATCTGGACGACTTGCTGATCCTGGTGAACTCCCAAGAGGTTCTCCACAGTTATCTGGAACTGGCAGTCCAATTCCTAAAAGTCCACGGGTGGCTCATCAACTGAAAAAAGTCCTCGCTGGTCCCTGCTCGGAACATTGTGCACCTAGGGGCACTGCTGGACACACACAGCCAACAATTGTTTCTGTCTCCAGAGAAAGTCCTGAAAATTCAGGACAGTATCGTCCTCTCTCGCCCAAGAGTGTTGATACACACAGCGAAGTACTAGACCTCATGGTGTCGGCTTTCGATATGGTAGAGTACGCTCAATTTCATTACCGCCCTCTGCAGAGGTTAATCCTCTCCAAGTGGGACGGCCTGCCTCATCGGATGATGTCTCAAATGATCTCCTTGACTCCGGAGGTTCGTCTGACACTGAGCTGGTGGCTACAGGACCAACAGTTGAGCAGGGGCCATCCCTTCTGGATCTCCAACTGTGTCCTCCTGACAATGGATGCCAGTCTTTTGGGCTGGGCCATGGTGTTGGAGCAACACTTTCTCCAGGGTCGGTGGACCAGGGAGGAATCTCTCCTCCTGATATACATTCTGGAATTGCAGGCAGTGTTCAATTAATTGACACTGGCCCTGCCTCTAGTACAGAACAGGCCTGTTCAAGTACAATCTGACAACGCCACCACGGTAGTGTACACAAATCATCAAGGCGGCACTCGAAACTGCATGGCAAAGCTGGAAGTATCAAAAATCCTCCGTTGGGTAGAAAGACATCTGACAGCAATATCGGCAGTGTTCATTCCCGGAGTCCTCAACTAGGAAGCGGATTTCCTCAGTCGTCAGGACGTTCACGCTGGAGAGTGGAGAGGCCGCAGCAGAAATGTCAGCACTGGTGTCAGTAGGTGACTGAGGCAGGGATGACTGGGAGATAGTGGATGACTGAAGCATGTATGAGTGGGAGATAGTGGGTGACTGAGGCCGGGGTGACTGGGAGATAGTGGGTGACAGGGAGATAGTGGGTTACTGAGGGAGGGGTGATAGGAAGGGGTTGGGTAAGTATGGGAAGAAAGTGGGTGACAGGTATAATAAATGACTAAGGCAGGGGTGATAGGGAGATAGTGGATGACTGTGGCAGGGGTGACAGGGACAGTAAGAGACTGAGGCAGGGGTGACAGGGATAGTGGCTGACTGAGGCAGGGGTGACTGGGAGATAGTGGGTGACTGAGGCAGGGTTGACAGGGATAGTGGGTGACTGAAGCAGGGGTGATAGGGTGACAGTGGGTGACTAAAGCAGGGGTGACTGGTATAGTGGGTGACTGAGGCAGGGATCGCAGATATAGTGGTTGACTGAGGCAGCGGTGACTGGGAGATAGTGGGTAACTGAGGCAGGGGTGACAGGGAAAGTGTGTGACTCAGGCAGGGGTGATAGGGAGATAGTGGGCTGCATATCTCTGCCTCACTGCAGCAGCACATTCCTGCTTCAATGACAGCAGCACATCCCTACCTCACTTATAGCAGCACATCCCTGCCTCGCTGACAGCAGCACATCCCTGCCTCGCTGACAGCAGCACATCCCTGCCTCGCTGACAGCAGCACATCCCTGCTTCGCTGACAGCAGCACATCCCTGCTTCGCTGACAGCAGCACATCCCTGCCTCGCTGACAGCAGCACATCCCTGTCTCGCTGACAGCAGCACAGCACTGCTTCGCTGACAGCAGCACATCACTGCTTCACTACCAGCAGCACATCCCTGCCTCACTGGCAGCAGCACATCCCTGCCTTACTGACAGCTGTATATAGGGCCTAATTCAGACCTGATCCCTGCTGTGCATATTCACACAACAGGAGATCAGGTCTGAAGTGCATGTGTGCTGGTGCCGCAGTGCACCGGCACATGCCAGAGATGCGATCAGCATCTCTGCCCAATGAGCGCCTCTGCCTGATTGACAGGCAGAGGCGGTCACTGGGCAGGAGGAGTCGGGCCAGCGGCGTTGTGCCGCCATTTTGGGGGCACAGTCAGGACAACGCAGACATGACCGGACCGTATGGGGGCGGGCCGTGACGGCTGCGTGACCCGGACAGCAACGGGCCTTATTTACTAAAATCTCAGATAAATTTTATGGCATTTATGTGCAGTCTAGTTTGCACAGTTGATAGAGTGTTGATCTTGCACTATCAATGTAAGCCTCACATAGGTTTGATACACATGTAAGTTTGTTTTTATTTTACTACATTGTGGTTTGTGGCTCTATACCATGTAATGCATGTCTTTTAACAGTAGTCAAGTCTTCCAATGTGCTTGTTAGTGAAACCCAATAGATAGCTTTATTTTATTTTGCTTCTTCAAATATTGAATGCATATGTCTTATAACTTTTTTTTTTTTCAATATACAGGTTGAGTATCTGTATATACATTTTTATTATAAGATTTTCAATGACACAAGTACATCCAAGTTGCAGATTATGGATTGTGAAGGACAAATCAACCATATAAACAATTTAAGCAATTTAAATTGCATGCAGGTAGTAGAATATCAAACTCCTTGGATGAGAGTTGGTCGTAATAAACTAGGATAGAAAAGAATAAAGTAGAAAATAAGATTTTAAACCTACCGGTAAATCTTTTTCTCGTAGTCCGTAGAGGATGCTGGGGACTCCGTAAGGACCATGGGGATAGACGGGCTCCACAGGAGACATGGGCACTTTAAGAAAGACTTTAGTTCTGGGTGTGCACTGGCTCCTCCCTCTATGCCACAGTTAGAGAAACTGTGCCCAGAGGAGACGGACAGTATGAGGAAAGGATTTTGTTAATCCAGGGCAAGATTCATACCAGCCACACCAATCACACCGTATAACTTGTGATAAACTACCCAGTTATCAGTATGAAAAAACAACATAGCATCAGTGCAGGACCGATGCAACTATAACATAACCCTTATTGAAGCAATAACTATATACAAGTATTGCAGAAGTAGTCCGCACTTGGGACGGGCGCCCAGCATCCTCTACGGACTACGAGAAAAAGATTTACCAGTAGGTTTAAAATCTTATTTTCTCTAACGTCCTAGAGGATGCTGGGGACTCCGTAAGGACCATGGGGATTATACCAATGCTCCAAAACGGGCGGGAGAGTGCGGATGACTCTGCAGCACCGATTGAGCAAACATGAGTTCCTCCTCAGCCAGGGTATCAAACTTATAGTATTTTGCAAAGGTGTGTGAACCCGACCAAGTAGCAGCTTGACACAGCTGTAGTGCCGAGACCCCTCGGGCAGCCGCCCAAGAAGAGCCCACTTTCCTCGTGGAATGGGCCTTGACTGATTTCAGTAACTGCAATCCAGCCATAGAATGCGCTTGCTGAATCGTGTTACAAATCCGGCGAGCAATAGCCTGCTTTGAAGCAGGGGCACCAATCTTGTTGGTTGCATACAGGACAAACAGCGCTTCAGTTTTCCTGACTCTAGCCGTCCTGGCCACGTAAATTTTCAAAGCCCTAACCACATCAAGTAACTCGGAATCCTCCAAGTCACGCGTAGCCACAGGCACCACAATAGGTTGGTTCATATGAAAAGATGAGACCACTTTTGGTAGGAATTGAGGACGGGTCTGCAATTCCGCTCTATCCACATGGAATACCAAATATGGGCTTTTATGTGACAAAGCCGCTAATTCCGACACTCGCCTAGCCGAAGCCAAGGCTAATAACATGACCACCTTCCATGTGAGATATTTTAACTCCACTGTTTTAAGTGGTTCAAACCAGTGTAATTTTAGAAAACTTAACACCACGTTAAGGTCCCAAGGTGCCACCGGAGGCACAAAAGGAGGCTGAATATGCAGCACTCCTTTTACAAAAGTCTGAACTTCTGGAAGAGAAGCCAATTCTTTTTGAAAGAAAATGGATAAGGCCGAAATCTGGACCTTAATAGAGCCTAATTTTAGGCCCAAATTCACTCCAGTTTGTAGGAAGTGAAGGAAACGGCCCAGATGGAATTCTTCCGTAGGAGCATTCCTGGCCTCACACCAAGAAATATAATTTCGCCATATACGGTGTAATGTTTTAACGTTACATCCTTCCTAGCCAGCCTGAGTCAGGTCATTCCCCTCATCAGGCTTTTGCAGAAGAAGCTGGAGACATTGAAGGAGGAGCTAAAACAGAGCGATTCCGCTAGGCATGTGGGACTTGTGGATGGAGCCCTTAATTCGCTTAACCAGGATTCAATCTGTTGAAATCAGAGCAATAAATTTTGGCCACCGTGCTCGATCCTAGATTTAAAACCTACATTGTATCTCTCTTTCCAGCAGACACAAGTCTGCAGAGGTTCAAAGACCTGCTGGTGAGAAAATTGTCAAGTCAAGCGGAACGTGACCCGTCAACAGCTCCTCCTTCACATTCTCCTGCATCTGGGGGTGCGAGGAAAAGGCTAAGAATTCCGAGCCCACCCGCTGGCGGTGATGCAGGGCAGTCTGGAGTGAGTGCTGACATCTGGTCCGGACTGAAGGACCTGGCAACGATTACTGACATGTCGTCTACTGTCACTGCATATGATTCTGTCACCTTTGAAAGAATGGTGGAGGATTATATGAGTGACCGCATCCAGGTAGGCACGTCAGACAGTCCGTATGTATACTGGCAGGAAAAAGAGGCAATTTGGAGGCCCTTGCACAAACTGGCTTTATTCTACCTAAGTTGCCCTCCCTCCAGTGTGTACTCCAAAAGAGTGTTTAGTGCAGCCGCTCACCTTGTCAGCAATCGGCGTACGAGGTTACTTCCAGAAAATGTGGAGAAGATGATGATCATCAAAATGAATTATAATCAATTCCTCCGTGGAGACATTCACCAGCAATTGCCTCCAGAAAGTACACAGGGATCTGAGATGGTGGATTCCAGTGGGGACGAATTAATAATCTGTGAGGAGGGCGATGTACACAGTGAAAGGGGTGAGGAATCGGAGGATGATGAGGTGGACATCTTGCCTCTGTAGAGCCAGTTTGTGCAAGGAGAGATTGATTGCTTCTTTTTTGGTGGGGGTCCAAACCAACCAGTCATTTCAGTCAGCCGTGTGGCAGACCCTGTTGCTGAAATGATGGGTTCGTCAATGTTTTTCTTTTCAATCTAAGCCCCTGCAGTTTTCTGTAAGAATCTGCTTCGCTATGATGATCAACAAGTCACAAGGGCAAACACTCAGGGCTGGAGGCGTAGATCTTAGGACCAGCTGCTACAAGCATGGCAAAGGTGTCACTATCATTGGTGACACCCAGAGAGGCAGCGAGGGAGATTGTAATGCAGTGCGCGCAGATAAGCAGCGCAATGGTAAAATGGAGGCATGGTCTCATAGGTAGGGGTGTGGCCTGTTGGCCTGAATCTCCATTTTGTTGCTCCGGGTATCCCGGGGGTTGAGTGCTGCACCCGGGGACTAGTGTGTGAGTGGTGCTGGCTCCTGCACAGTGACAGAAACTGGGTGTTGCACGTAATGTCACAGTGAAACACCCATATTCTGTCACTGAAGAGGAGCCGGCACTTTGGTGTCACCCCCCTTGGCGGGTGACACTCGGGTGTGGGCCGCAACCCCGTTGTGATGCCACTGACCCATGGGAAGCTTTACGTGGCTTACCCATGTGTTAGTAGCCCCAAGCATCTTTTGTGTTAGTCCCTGAAGAAAAACTTCAAATATTTACAAATAAATTTTGTAATCAATGGGCCTAATTCAGTAAGGATTGCAAATTCTGCTAAGTAACAGAATTTGCAATCCTTTGGTTCGCATGCTGGGGCCACCCAGCATGCCGCCTCCCTTCTTGACCACGCTGAAATTGCAGTCGCAGTGCAGTTTAGCGTGATCATAAAAAATGGGTTAGCCTCCTGTTGGTGCAGACTGTATGTGTGCGCAGGAAGCCGCCACCATTTTTGTGATCGCAGCTGCTGCATGTGATGTCATACAACCGCTCTGACCACGCCTCCTGTTTCTCCGTTGCCGACCCCATTTTGAAGCCCTGCCCACGCACCGCTCCATCTCCGACTTGGAAATGGAGTGTTGCTGACCCCCCCCCAGCACCGATTGACAGTCAGAGGCGATCGCATTAACTGCGGGGTGCCGCAGAAAATGCAGGCGCATGTGTATGCTCTTAGCAATTTTTGCAGTTGGACTGCTTATTGCGATTGCAATCCAACCTGAATCAAGCTCTATTACCTATCACAATGCACTGCGGGTAGTACAAAATGGGGTTAATATAAGAGAAAACCCCCCAGAGCTGTGCTCCTTAACTGTCCCTGGTGGCTAGTGGAGCAGCTGCCCAGTAATCAGTGTCCACGCCAGTGCGCACATGGCCCGCCCCCTACAGCCACGCTGGATCACGGTATAGTGTGGGCACAGAAGTCCCTTACCTCCCTTTCATCAGCGGCCTCGTGATCCCGGAGGGCGCTGTGTGTGTGACTTACCTTAGGAAGAAACCGGAGCCTCCGCTGCAGTGACCCAGCAACCAGGGCGCGGGAGTATACTACGCCGCTGGGAGTGATGGAGCTGCAGTAAAGATGTCTATTAGACCTAGCCTGCTGCAGCCCTTGTAGATTCTTATAAAAAAAAGTTCTTCTTTTCTTGTCAAAATTAATAGCTAAGAATAGGCTGCCTGAGGCAGCCCCCTCTTAAGTGGCCTGCTACTGAAGGCACCAACTACAAACTGAGCTCCCTGTTCATGGAAGCGAGGTTATAGAGGAGGGGGCGCTGAGCATCTTGGGAACAGTCAAAAGCTTTGAGCCTGTTGGTGCCTCAGATCAAGATCCTACTCTACACCCCAATGTGAATCCTTGTGGAGTCCAGTGTACCCCACAGAAGAAATGAATGTGTCACACCCATTGGCAGCAACATTAGAATAGCTGCTGATGGGCACAATTGAGAAAGGAAGGGGGGAAAACATTTGAATCCAGCACATATATGTAATTTGAATATGTAATTTGTACCTTCCTACTTTAAAATGTAATGGATGAACCTCACCCTGTGAGAACTATCTTCATGATCAAGAGATCTCATACGCAAGAAAAGCATGTGCTGGGATAGGGCTGTGGAGGGCGGCTGCTCGGGCACACACCCGTCAAGTTAAGGAGATTCAACTGAGGAAGCACAAGGGAACTGCAGGGAGACCACATATTTTCAGATGAACATGAGAGGGCGGAAGGCTGCCTAATACTGAAGCACCCTCAAACATCAAACCATATGCAACAACTAGTACAAGCATTCCTGGGGAAAGGTCTGCAGCAGACGGATTTGCATACGGTGATGTCATCCAAGCAATGGGCATAGTTGGCTGCAACCCTCGTCTGCATATGAAAAGAGAAAATAGTCACGCAGGGCATGGCGGCCTTTGTGGGGTTGCGCTTGGCTGACCCCTAGATCGCTTTATACACCCCCATCAGTGTGGGTGGGTGGGGCACCCTGGGCAGCATAAATTCCTCACAAAAGGCTGGCAAAAGTGGACATTAGTGCCTGGGCACTGTCCTTACCCCGCCAGCGTAATTAATTATTTGTTTCTGAGCGGGACAGAAGCGTGCCATTACAGCGGCGGGGCTTCTTCCTCACCTCACCAGCACATCTATAGAGCGTTACAAGTCTATCACTATAGAGTTTATTATTTCCCAGACTGTGTACTTTTGGCGCTGGGTTGTGAGCTGAAAAATCCTCTCTGTCCCTCTGACAGATTTACTGTAGGTCTATCCCCCATAAGCCGATGTGTCTGTGGGTACTTGGTACATGTGTGTCAACATGTCGGTGGCTGAATGTTTTTCCCAAGAGGAAACTATATTAGGAATGCAGACATATGATGGTGGCCCTGTTGGCACCACCAATAACTGACTGGGTGAAAGTTTCAATAATATCAGAGTGAGGTTGGATAAATCTGTGTCCCAGACACAGACGTAGAGAATAGATGTGATGTTCATGGCTATGCTTCTTTTCCCTCAGGCCCGCAAAAATGTTACTACACACTGATACTGACTCGGATACTGATTCCTATGTCGACCCAAATTGGCATCTGACGTCGCCTGCAGTGCACCCTGCAGTGCCTGTGTTTGTGTGGAAGCATGGCGCACAGCATTCCGCTCGCTGCAACCCTCGTCTGCATATGAAAAGAGAAAATGGTCACGCAGGGCATGGCGGCCTTTGTGGGGTTGCGCTTGGATGACCCCTAGATCGCTTTATACACCCCCATCAGTGTGGGGCTCATGTTGGCCATGCCCAAGCCCCTGAAGCATTCAAGCTGATTTCTTGCAGCAGCTGGACCCAGTAACAGCTCCAGAGTTGCTCTACAAGACAAGTAAAAGGGTGTGAGCCCTGCAGCACCACCTGTAGTTTGCATACACACATATATAGGACAGCATCTCTTATATGCCCCAGGGGCAATAAAATAGTAGCCTTATCTAGGGTATCCGTCCATGCCGCTACAGCACTACACACCCAGGCCGACGCAATTGCCTGTCTGAGTAAGGTACCTGAATGTGTATAAATGGACTTCAGGGTAATCTCCTGTTTGCGGTCAGCAGACTCTTTGAGGGTAGCCGTATCCTGGGACGGGAGGGCTACCTTCTTGGATAAGCGTGTTAATGCTTTGTCCACCCAAGGGGAGGATTCCCATCGTAACCTATCCGTTGATGGGAAAGGGGAATCCTTTTGGAAATCTGCAGGAGATTCCCAAGCTTTTTCACATAACTCGTTCAGCTCGTGTGAGGGGGGAAAGGTTACCTCAGGCTTCTTTCCCTTGTACATATGTACCCTCTTGTCAGGGATAGGGGGCTCCTCTGTGATGTGCAAAACATCTTTTATTGCCATAATCATATATCAAATGTATTTTGCCAATTTTGGCTGTAACTTTGCATCATCGTAATCGACACTGGAGTCAGAATCCGTGTCGGTATCTGTGTCAACATCTGGATAGTGGGCGCTTATGAGACCCTGACAGTCCCTGCGACATAGGATTAGGCATTGGTTGAGACCCTGACTGTCCCAAAGCTTCTGCCTTGTCTAATCTTTTGTGCAATGAGTTTACACTAGCATTTAAAACATTCCACATATCCATCCAATCAGGTGTCGGCGGAGACACCACGTTCATTTGCTCCCGCTCCTCTCTAATATAGCCTTCTTCCTCAGACATGTCGACACACGCGTACCGACACACCACACACACAGGGAATACTTTTACTGAAGACATTTCCCCCACAAGGCCCTTTGGAGAGACAGAGAGAGAGTATGCCAGCACATACCCCAGCGCTATATAACCCAGGAATAGCACAGTAACTTAATGTTTGAACAATCGGTGAGGGGGAACATCTTGAAACCCCAGTTTGTACCCTTGGGACACTATTTGTAAAACACACGAGTCCATGTCCGAATGAATCCAGAACTGACTGAAGAGTTTTAGACGTGCCCCCACTGGTGCGGGCTCCTGCAAGAGAGCCCCAGCGTCATGCAGTGGATTTGGCAGAAGCAGAGGATGATCTCTGCTCCTGCGATCTTGAAGAGGATGCAGACCTCTTCTCTCTTCTCCTTCCTCTACCTGCAAAGAAAGGGGAATCTTAACTTCTTGCATATCTATTGGGCCGAAATGACTGCATCAGATAATGATGCGTCTTCATCCGTTGGGAGGGAACATAGGGCAAGAAGGTTGACTTACCTGCGGGAGCTGCCGAGATCAAATTAACTAGGCAGTCACCAAACAAGGCTTCACCTTCATAGGGAAGAGACTCCCTTTCTTCTTGGAGTCAGCATCAGCATTCTCTTGGTGAATCCACAATGCCCTCCTATCCGACACTGCCATGAAATTGGCCCGTGAACTCAAGAGTCCTATATCCCTTGCAGTCTCACGTAAGTATGCTGCAGTGTCCTTGATATGATACAACGTAAGGAGTATCCCATCTCTCCAGGGTATCTATATCGGATGACAAGGTATTCGACCAATTCTTGAATACTACTACTCACCCATGCACATGTAATGGCAGGTCTAAGTAATGTACCCGTGGTTACATAACTAGAAATAATGTAGCTTCCTGCATACGATCCGCTGGATTTGTGACAGGGCCCCGTGCAGAACAGGGGGTGACTCCCACTTTATTCTGTCCGCGGCGGGAAATGAATAAACAACCAGAATCCTTTTGGGGATTTGAAACCATCTTGTCGAGCTGGCCCAGACTTTCTCAAACAGAGATGGAGGAACGTTACATCAGCTTTCATTATATATCTATATATACATACATATAGACCCCTTTGTCAGGAACAGCAGGGTCTTCAGTGATTTTAATATGTCCTTAATATCCACAATCATGTACTGAATGCTCCTTGCCAATATTGGATCTAATCAGGAAACATTATGGTCGACATAAGTATCAGTATCCGTGTCAGTATCAGTGTGTAGTAACTGGGCAAAATAACATTTTTGCGACCCAGCGGGGCCTGAGGGAAAAGAAACATAGCCATGAATATCACATCTATTCTCTACGTCTGTGTCTGGGACACAGATTTATCCAACCTTACTCTGATATTACTGAAACATTTACCCAGTCAGTTATTGGTGGTGCCAACAGGGCCACCATCATATGTCTGCATTCCTAATATAGTTTCCTCTTGGGAAAAACATTCAGCCACCGACATGTTGACACACATATACCAAGTACCCACAGACACACCGGCTTATGGGGGACAGACCGTCAGTAAATCTGTCAGAGGGACACAGAGGATTTTTCAGCTCACAATCCAGCGCCAAAAGTACACAGTCTGGGAAATAATAAACTCTATAGTGATAGACTTGTAATGCTCTAAAGATGTTCTGGTGAGGTGAGGAAGAAGCCCCGCCGCTGTAATGGCGCGTATCTGTCCCGCTCAGAAATAATTAATTACGCTAGCGGGGTAAGGACAGTGCCCAGGCACTAATGTCCACTTTTTCCAGCCTTTTGTGAGGAATTTATGCTGCCCAGGGTGCCCCCCCCCCCCCGTGCCCTGCACCCTGCAGTGCCTGTGTTTGTGTGGGAGCATGGCGCGCAGCGTTCCGCTCGCTGCTCGGTACCTCAGAATGCCGTCACTGAAGAAGAAGTCTTCTGTTCTTCTGCTACTCACCTGTCTTCTGGCTCTGTAAGGGGGTGACGGCAGGCTGCGGGAGTGTGCATCTAGGCGTACCCAGCGATCAGCACCCTCAGGAGCTAATGGTGTCCTGTCAGCCTGAAGCAGAGCCATTGAACTCACTAGAAGTTGGTCATACTTCTCTCCCCTAAGTCCCACGAAGCAGGGAGACTGTTGCCAGCAGCCTCCCTGAAAATAAAAAAAACTAACAAGTCTTTTCAGAGAAACTACCCCATGGTTCTTAATGTGATCCCAGCATCCTCTAGGACGTATGAGAAAACAAATAACGCACACACGAGGAGGAGAGAACTAAGGAAGCTATAAGGAGTAGAGGGGAGGGAGGGGGGTTGAAAGGTAAGGTAGTAAAGGCATATTGGATAAACTACAACCTTATACATATTCATTAATGTACCAGTAGTTAGAAGTAGAAGAGCTCTAACAGAAACCACAAAGCTTATCTAAAGCCACACCACACTGGATATGCCCAATCTCATTTGATTTTTGAAGCAAAGCAGTATTGGACTTTGTTAATACATGGATGGGAGACTGCTTGGTAGTATCAGATTCTTTAGGTGTTTTTAAACTACCAACACCATTTTCTTGGTACATTTAATTTTTACATGTATTCTTTTATGTACCAGAAGTTAGAAGTAGAAGAGCTGTAACAGAAACCACCAGCTCATCTACAGCCACAGCACACTGGATTTGCCCAATCTCTCCTGATCATGGAAGCTGAGCAGTGTTGGTCCTGGTTTTAGTAATTGGATGGGAGACCACAAGGAAATACCAGGAGCTGTGTGTATTTTTACAATACTAACACCGTTCTCTTGATGCATTCCATTTTGAAACATTGGGGCAGATCTATTAAGCCTGGTGAACTGATAAAGTGCAAGGTGATAAAGTACCAGCCAGTCAGCTCCTAACTGTCATTTTTCAAACCCAGCCTGTGACATGGCAATTAGGAGCTGATTGGCTGGTACTTTATCACCATGCAAATTATCATTTCACCAGGTTTAATAAATCGGCTGCTTACTCATTTATGTACGAGTAGTTAGAAGTAGAAGAACTCTAACAGAAACCACTAAGCTCATCTACAGCCACACCACACTGTATATGCCCAATATCACCTGATTTTAGGCCTGGTTTGTTCTTGGATGTGAGACCACCTGGGAATACCAGGTGCTGTAGGTAGTTTTATACTACCAACACCGTTCTCTTGATGCATTCCATTTTGAAACATTGGGGCAGATCTATTAAGCCTGGTGAACTGATAAAGTGCAAGGTGATAAAGTACCAGCCAGTCAGCTCCTAACTGTCATTTTTCAAACCCAGCCTGTGACATGGCAATTAGGAGCTGATTGGCTGGTACTTTATCACCATGCAAATTATCATTTCACCAGGTTTAATAAATCGGCGGCTTACTCATTTATGTACGAGTAGTTAGAAGTAGAAGAACTCTAACAGAAACCACTAAGCTCATCTACAGCCACACCACACTGTATATGCCTCTTCTTACATTCCGCTGCACTTATTGTGGGGTAGCCGCAATCCCTTCTGCTGTACGGTTCCACATTACATTGTTTCTTGTCACTTCCTGTTGATGCAGTAAGGAAACATCCAGGAATTACAGCAGCTTAGTTTTTTTTTTTTTTAACTGGGGCAATTTAGCTAGATCACAGGGCAATTTAGCTCCTTTGGTCCTTTTTTAGGACCAGTTAATCAGACAGTTGAGCAAACTGAAAAACAGCTAACAGGAAATTTCCACTTAAATGGTATTTTCTAATCTTATCTGACCATGACTAAGAATAAAGGATACACAAGATAAACTCTTAGAGCCATGGACCTTATCCATGTTTAAGCTCCATCAAATCTGTAATCAATAGCACTACATGCTCCCACTTTACCACTGTACTATATACTCTACCTGTGTTTTTAAGGTAAAAACACCATTTAACCCCAGTGACACTTGAATTAAAGCAGCAGCCTCTGGAATAGCATTCCTTAGCATTAATCCCAGGAAATCTGCAATCTTCACGCTCTTTGATAGCCATGCTACATTGCTGTTTACTTGGATGGAGCAGAGAGCACAACATCAGGACATAGGAAATATTACAATGCATGATAAGAAAGGTGTGAGCTCTACAGCAAGGCCTCTAACCCTTTGCCAGTGCCAAATACATAGGGCTTAACTCAGATCTGATCACAGCAGCAAATTTATTAGCTAAAACCATGTACACTGCAGGGGGGGGGGGGTGTATAATATGTGCAGAGAGAGTTAGATTTTGGTGCGGTGTGTTCAAACTGAAATCTAAATTGCAGTGTAAAAACAAAACAGCCAGTATTTACCCTGCACACAAACAATATAACCCACCTAAATCTCTCTGCAAATGTTATATCTGCCCCCCCCCCCCCATCCCTGCAGTGCACATGGTTTTGCCCACTAGCTAACAAATTTGCTGCATCTGGGAATTACAGCAGCTTAATATTTCTTTTTACAGAAGGTTCAGCAAATTAAATTATTTAGTGAAATACTGTAATCATAACAGTTACAGGGATATTGTAGGTAGATTTATTGTCAGTGGATAAATGTAAAAATTAAACCCTTAGGCATAGTTCCAAAATGCTGTCATTGCAATCCAGATTTTAAGGATATCATGCTTGAGCACAGGTGACTTAATTAGAACTTCGGTCAATGTGAATTAACCATTGGACTCAACCATGGTTATCCTTAAAACCCAGGGGTCTATTTAAGATCGATCTTAATCGATGTTGGGCTTCCAGGTTGAAAAAAACACACACATTTGTTTTCACATTAAACAGACTTCCACATGAGAAAGCAGCAAGGATGCAGTGGCGTTAATGTTTCCTGGTGTCAACTTGTATTATTTCAGTAGACATTGAAATGAGGATGCATCTTGCTGCCTTTCCAATGAAGCAAGTTTAATTTAGTAATAGGTGAAAAACCATCCTTACAAAGGTGTTAATCAGAGACTTGGCTTTGTGGACACTTTTCAGAGAACAAATTTGTTAGCATAAAAATAAAGCCAGAAAATGAAGAGCTGTTTAATCACTCGATTGGATTTTTCTGCCAGCATATTTTTTTTCTCTGCAACCCACTGCTAAATTGTGCTTCCTAGCTGTTTTTTATAAAATCACTGAATCAAATCTAACTCTGATTACATCAGAGAAGGCCATGTACCCTACACCATAAGAGGAGGTTTGAAATTTTGACTTGTCTACTTAAATATCACCAAAATCTGATCACAAGGTTAATTACGTCCCTGGGTGGGATTGAACCACCAACCTTTTGGTTAATAGCCAAACACACTAACCAATTGCGCCACAGAGACACTTTGCAAAAGTCCATACTGACAAAGGCTAATAAGCATTCATCTAAAACGTTTCCTAGAAAAACTTTAAAAAGTCAATAATCTGGAGAGTTTTTGTAAGATGTTTCTTCCATCAACCAACGAAGAAACACATTGGTACTTTCCCATGATGAGTGAGTGCTTCAGGATCTCTTGCACTTACATGTGCAGCAGAGTACTGCAATGGAAGCATGCTGGGCCCATAACCCAGAGGTAGGCAGATTTAAACTATCCTCTGCTATATGCATTTTTTTTGTTAATTAAAGTAATCCAAAACTGGGATTGATATTTTGTCTCTTTTATTTTTACTTAAAGTACAATAACTTTTACCATTTTAATTTGTTTTAATAGTATATTGACAGTATTATTTTCTTTCAAAAATCCACTTCATTTTCTTTACCCTATTATTAAAATGGTAATTGAAGAAGAGGAATTGTTGCTTTGACTGCAGCATTCCCGGGGTTAACTGGTGTTTCTTCAAGTCACAAGGTATGGAGCTGCTGTATAGTTACTCGCAAGTCAGTAGTTGTATGATGCTCACACCTGTTAAGCTGGATACACACAGAATGCCCTACACAGGGGGTGAAATGAGCGCCACCCCCACCCCCCGTACGTTCAGCACACATCACGCTGTGCTGAGCGGGGGGAGAGATGTGTGCTGAGCAGTTCGCTCAGCACACATCTCTCCCCAAAATCGGGCCGTGAATACGGACCTTTAAACTGGATCCACACTTAGATTATCTGTCCAATTTTTTTTTCTAGTTGAAACAAAATTATGCTAATATGTGGCAGCAAATTACAATTGACCATTTGTTCACAAACACTGGAAAACATCCAAAAATGGTCATTTAGATAAATTGGTTAAATCCATTTCATTTAGCTAATTTATCCAAACTACCTTTATTGTATCTTTGTGGGTGAATGATGTGTGGGTCAGTGTTGAGGGTGGTGGATGAGATGGTTAATAGGCACAGCAGGGTGTGGACAGTCAAATAGTGTGCTTAGAGGTTCAGAGTCATTGTATGAGACTCTGGCAACAGTGACTTGATGAGTCTGGTGTCCATAGGGTGGGACGCATTAACCTTTTTATGCTATTGAAATAGTTCTCCTCCTGACCGACGCAGTTCCTTGCTCCGAGGTTGGTGTATTGTCCTGTTGCAGCGCCTCTCCACTGTGGTCACAGTGAGCTGTGTGGTGTTGCTGGCGCATGCCAATCTCCCCCCAACCTCCCTCTTGCATTTCAGACCTACGTACGCATGATGGGATCTTGTATGATATGCGCGTGTGCTGTAGAGATGAAAGTGGGGGTGAGGAGGCAGATCGTGAGATGGGGAAACTTTGTGGACTGTTAGCGAAGGGGAGCACTGGGCAATCTGAGTTGCAAAGAGGGCAGCAGAAGAGGTTATTGCATGTGCACTGGTGACAGGTCTATCCTTGGTGGCCAGCCTCAGTGGCAAAGGGGTACATGAGCTAGTGTCCCTTGGCCAGCCATGTACCATGGCCACCTCCCTACCTCCTATATATTCTCCCTGATCTGTCACTTTGTTACGGTCTGCTGCTGGCACTGGTGTATCGTCCTGCAGTTGCCGTCTCCGCCCATTGCTGTGACTTCCCCCAGAGTTAGCCACACAGAGTATTGAGTATAAGTGTATACAGCGCTAACAAAAAACTGGATATGGGAAATTAATAATCACAATTTATTATAAAACATTGTTGCAACAATTAAATTCATATATAAAAAAAAGGAGGGGGACAATACTTTGTCAATAAAAAGTAAAAATATATATATATAGGGCAGGCACAGCAATTTTTGTTTGATAAATTACCACACGAGGAAGCCGAATAGGTACACTGGTGCAAGTCCTTGGAATAGTAGCCACAGTCCTAGGGAGCAGTTTGCAGTGCTAGCAGATAAAGTCCAAATGAAAAAGGCCGATCTTTATGATGTTTGATCCGGACTGAGGTGCGTCCTGTCAGATTGTTGGATCTTTCTGTGCCTTGTGGACATCCGCTATTTTTCCCAATTTGCTGGTGGACTTCTAGGCTGGTTTCCAGGTTCCAAAAGTGATTCCAGTGGTATACGGCTCCTCAGAACCAACGCGTTTCGCTGTATTCACAGCTTTTTCAAGTGAAAAAGCTGTGAATACAGCGAAACGCGTTGGTTCTGAGGAGCCGTATACCACTGGAATCACTTTTGGAACCTGGAAACCAGCCTAGAAGTCCACCAGCAAATTGGGAAAAATAGCGGATGTCCACAAGGCACAGAAAGATCCAACAATCTGACAGGACGCACCTCAGTCCGGATCAAACATCATAAAGATCGGCCTTTTTCATTTGGACTTTATCTGCTAGCACTGCAAACTGCTCCCTAGGACTGTGGCTACTATTCCAAGGACTTGCACCAGTGTACCTATTCGGCTTCCTCGTGTGGTAATTTATCAAACAAAAATTGCTGTGCCTGCCCTATATATATATATTTTTACTTTTTATTGACAAAGTATTGTCCCCCTCCTTTTTTTTATATATGAATTTAATTGTTGCAACAATGTTTTATAATAAATTGTGATTATTAATTTCCCATATCCAGTTTTTTGTTAGCGCTGTATACACTTATACTCAATACTATTTACCCAGGGACTAACTATCCCTTTAAAACAGCAGCTGAAAAGGATAAGCATATCCTCTTAACAGCGCCGGACTAATTACCTTGGTAATTTATTTTTTTGCACTTAGCCACACAGAGTGACAGATCTGGGAAAATATATAGGAGATCATTACTTTCACTTGCAGCCTACCTTATTTTTTGCAGCCTAGCATGCTCCTGACCCCTTCTCTCACTAATACTTATACAACATTCATGAACTCATCTTAAGGTTTCTTTATTATTCAGTCACACTGTCTTGGATCCAAACCATTTCCTGTGGCATTGCAGTCAAACAATTGAGCTATTTACCCTTGCATAGAAAGGTATAATCTAAGCTAGAGAATTCTATTTGGAGCTCACCTTGTACTTTGTGAAGAAATAATCAGCTTTGTGGCTGAGCAGATATATGGAGTGTGTGGCTGCACACTGCATTGATCTGCTGAGTTGCAATGCTAATATTTTTTTTTTTTGCAAAGTACCAATAGCTTCATTGTGAAGGTGGAAAGAAGGGTGTTACGGCATGGAATGTACAAACTGCGAGACCCTGCTGGTAGCGCCTTTGTCTATTTAGTAGGAAGGGCACGTAACAGCCGGGGGGCAATGGAGGAAGCCCCTTTAGGGCTGGAGCCCGGCGGCAACTGACTCCGTTGTCTCTGGCAGTTCCGCCCCTGGACTAGAGGAATGGTCAAGAACATGGCAACATTTAATGCCAAAAAATGCAAAATCATACACGTCTCAAAAATGCAAAGGCTAACTATAATATTAAGGGCATTATAATGGCAAGAGGAAAGCTATCTAAGTATTACTATTTCAGGTAAGCAATGTAACAAAGCAATAGGAAAGGCAAGTCAGATGCTTGTTTGCATAGGTTAAAGAACCAGTAGCAGAAAAAAGTAATACAGGTTGAGTATCCCATATCCAAATATTCCGAAATACGGAATATTCCGAAATACGGACTTTTTTGAGTGAGACTGAGATAGTGAAACCTTTGTGTTTTGATGGCTCAGTGTACACAAACTTTGTTTAATACTCAAAGTTATTAAAAATATTGTATTAAATGAACTTCAGACTGTGTGTATAAGGTGTATATGAAACATAAATGAATTCTGTGAATGTACACACACTTTGTTTAATGCACAAAGTTATAAAAAATATTGGCTAAAATGACCTTCAGGCTGTGTGTATAAGGTGTATATGAAACATAAATGCCTTCTGTGCTTAGATTTAGGTCCCATCACCATAATATCTCGTTATGGTATGCAATTATTCCAAAATACAGAAAAATCCGATATCCAAAATTCCTCTGGTCCCAAGCATTTTGGATAAGGGATACTCAACCTGTAATGCCACTGTATAGGTCCTTGGTACAGCCACATTTAGAATCCTGTGTTCAGTTCCAGAAGCCATATCTCCAGAAGGCTGTAAATACATTAGGGCAACTAAAATTGTGCATGGCCTACATCACAAAACTTACCTGGAAATACTAAAAAATGTTGATGTGTATAGTTTGGAGAAGGGAAGAGGGAACATACAGTAATAGAAACATTTAAATATATAGAGAGGAATGTAATAGGGTGTGAGAATCAGAAAGTGAGAGATTTTGTGTTTTTTCCTGTTGTTTTTTTTTTTTTGTTTGATTGTTTGTTTTTAAAGTGGCAATCCTTTACATGGCAAAACCAGGTTGATATTTGCCATGTAAAGGATTGCCACCGTGGGCATGTGTAGAAGGGGCACTGCTACTGTTGGCATTATGTGTGTAAGCTGCACTGATATGGTGGTTATGTGTATAAAGGGCACTGCGACTGTGGGTATTATTATTATTATTATTACATGCGGTGTAATGACAATAAGATAGTGCTACTGTGTGGCGTATTTTGATTTGGGGTGCTATTGTGTGGCCATGCCCCTTCCTTGTGATACCACACCTTCTTTTTTTAAGGAGCGCACTGTCCCTTTATTAAGTATTGGAGAGAGGGCCCAAATGAATAGTTTGCAGGGAGGCGCCAAACACCCTAGCACTGGCCCTTTGGTAGGGGACAGGATTTGCTTCTGCTTGTGCACATATGTTATGATTGCCAGCCAACAGCACTGGTTTTGCCTATAACACTAACTATAAATATTTTGAATTGGTCCTGGACCACCAATCCAAGGCACCCCTGCAAGTGTCCTGAGGCACCCCAGGGTGCAGTTTGAGAACCACTGGTCTAGTGAGTACCCAGGATAATTATTGTAGCTGGTCTGCGGGTAACAGCTCTCAGATCCACTTCTAGAAAAAAATGCAGCAATGTAATTTGAGTGACAAACTGCAGAGATGAACCCTTTCTGTGACTGCTGCACAGGGATCACACAAACTCTATTCATAGGGCTGACTTCACTTAGGGGAGATGTTCTCACCCCGCAAAGAAGTGCGAGTATATACCGCACTTACGGTACCATTGGATTTACAGATATTTTCTTGCAATACACTATGGGGGTCATTCTGAGTTGATTGCTCGCTAGCAGTTTTTAGCAGCCATGCAAACGCATTGTCGCTGCCCACTGGAGAGTGTATATTCACTTTGGAGAAGTGCGAACACTTGAGCAGCAGAGCGCCTGCAAAATCGTTTCAAAATAAGACCAGCACTGTAGTTACACTTCGTGTGCGTTGATTCTAACAACCGAGGGACGGCTTTTGATGTCACACACCCATCCAGCGAATGCCCAGCCACGTCTGCATTTCTTCTGCCACGCCTGCATTTTTCCAAGCACTCCCTGAAAACGGTCAGTTGCCACCCAGAAACGCCCTCTTTCTGTCAATCTCCTTGTGGCCTGTTCTGTGATTGGAATAATCGCTAGAACTAGTGCAAAACCACAATGGACTTTGTACCCGTACGATGCGCATGCACATTACGGAGCATGCGCATGCACAGATTAGCCATTTTTTTTCAACTGATTGCTACGCAGCGAACAACGGCAGCATGCGATCAACTCGGAATGACCCCCTATATACATAGAAACATGGATTTTTTACTGCAGGAATTATGGTTAGTTTAGGGGTATCGGTTAGGGTCAACAGAGGTGTAGCTAGGGGTCCAAGCGCCCCTGGCAAAGTAAGGGACTGGCGCCCCCCCTTTCGATAAAGCATTGCAGTCCATTGGCGGTTACCATGTTGGAGCCACAGCAACTGACCCCCTCCCCCACACGCTGCCCTACATCATTGGCTGGGATTCACTGTTGGTGTGAAGCCACTGGGAACAGTCTGGTAGCATTAGCAGCAGTCTGTGTCATAGATAGGGAAGGCAGAAGGTTAACTAGCTAATAGCAGTCTGTTGGCAGCAGAGGCTGGGCGGGGGGCTGAGAATGAGCCAACGCTGATCAATGTCCAGTCTGCTTAGACAAAAATATTTTGTGATCAGGGCTGGTTCTAGACCAAAGGAGCCAATGGCAAAAATTTCCTTTGGCACCCCCCCCCCCCACACACATACACACACACCAAAAAAGAACATATCCCAGTTTAACATAACGCTATGTGGTGCAAGGTGTGGAGCTGGTTACTTGTATCAGACCTCTGACATTTGCCTTTTCACCCATATTGCATACTTTTTCTTGCAGGTTGTGTCTTAATTCAAGAAGTGTTCTAAGTACTTCAGCTTAGTATCTTTACTGACCCCTCTTTACCCCACACTACATAACTGACCCCTCTATACCCTACACTACATCACTGACCTTTCTATAACCATCACTGCATTACTGACCCCTCTATACAGTACACTGACCTCTATATACCTGCTAGTACATCCCTGATGCCTATATTCCCTAAGCTAAATCCCTGATGCCTCTATTCCCTACGCTACATCCCTGACGCCTCTATTCCCTATGCTACATCCCTGACGCCTCTATACCGTACGCTACATCCCTGATGCCTCTATTCCCTACGCTACATTCCTGATGCCTCTATAACCTACGCTACATCCCTGACGCCTCTATACCCTACGCTACATCCCTGACGCCTCTATACAGTACAATGCATTACTGATCCCTCTAGACCATACATCCTCATTACATCAGAGAGATAGTGAAACACTGGAAAAAATAAGGATAAAGTGGACTACAGAAACTGATGCTCTAAACAAAGGAGAGAGAGAGAAAAGCACAAGGGAAAGTGGGCAATCGGAACACCATAGAGAGAGGAGAGATAGAAATGCCTGAAAAAGTAAAGGGGGTTGGGTATGGCATCCGGCGCTCGGGATTCCAGCAGTCACATGATACCTAATCCTAACCCTCTGGGGGGGTGGCGGATAGGGCTAACCCTCAGGGGGTGGCAGCTAGGACTAACCCCCCCCCCCCTCCTAGTGCCTTCCCTAACACCCGCTCCCCCGGTCCTAACCCTCCCTCCAATACTCGCCTTCGGGATGTTGGCTGTCTGTGTGCCGGCACCAGTCTCCCAAGTGGTGTCAGGATTCCAACATCGGTCAAATGACCGCCGGTATACCGTCTGCCGGGATGGTAAATGTATCCTGAGGACAGGTAGTGAGTGTGGAGGGATAGGTGGTTCAGTAAAATGTAACAGCTCAAACTGCGATCATTCACTGATAAATTGATTTATAGCTCTCCCTTTTTAACCATTGCAGTCATAAAAGCAATGTTTTTTAAACTTTTAAATAAAGCTTGTTAGCAATGCATCCCCAGCACACTGTATATGCTGGGAGATGTAGTTCTCAATATGAAAACATTTAATTACTGTATGAACTAGAGATGAGCGGGTTCGGTTTCTCTGAATCCGAACCCGCCAGAACTTCATGTTTTTTTTCACGGGTCCGAGCGACTCGGATCTTCCCGCCTTGCTCGGTTAACCCGAGCGCGCCCGAACGTCATCATGACGCTGTCGGATTCTCGCGAGGCTCGGATTCTATCGCGAGACTCGGATTCTATATAAGGAGCCGCGCGTCGCCGCCATTTTCACACGTGCATTGAGATTGATAGGGAGAGGACGTGGCTGGCGTCCTCTCCATTTAGAATTAGAATAGATTAGAGAGACACTTGATTTACTAATTTTGGGGAGCATTAGGAGTACTCAGTAGTGTACAGTGCAGAGTTTTGCTGATAGTGACCAGTGACCACCACTTTTATTTATAATCCGTTCTCTGCCTGAAAAAAGCGATACACAGCACACAGTGACTCAGTCACATACCATATCTGTGTGCACTGCTCAGGCTCAGGCCAGTGTGCTGCATCATCTATTATCTATATATAATATTATATATATCTGTCTGACTGCTCAGCTCACACAGCTTATAATTGTGGGGGAGACTGGGGAGCACTACTGCAGTGCCAGTTATAGGTTATAGCAGGAGCCAGGAGTACATAATATAATCCGTTCTCTGCCTGAAAAAAGCGATACACAGCACACAGTGACTCAGTCACATACCATATCTGTGTGCACTGCTCAGGCTTAGGCCAGTGTGCTGCATCATCTATTATCTATATATAATATTATATATATCTGTCTGACTGCTCAGCTCACACAGCTTATAATTGTGGGGGAGACTGGGGAGCACTACTGCAGTGCCAGTTATAGGTTATAGCAGGAGCCAGGAGTACATAATATATTATATAGTGAGTGACCACCAGACACACAGTGCAGTTTATTTAATATATCCGTTCTCTGCCTGAAAAAAGCGATACACACAGTGACTCAGTCAGTCACATACCATATCTGTGTGCACTGCTCAGGCTCAGGCCAGTGTGCTGCATCATCTATATATATTATATATCTGTCTGACTGCTCAGCTCACACAGCTTATAATTGTGGGGGAGACTGGGGAGCACTACTGCAGTGCCAGTTATAGGTTATAGCAGGAGCCAGGAGTACATAATATTATATTAAAATTAAACAGTGCACACTTTTGCTGCAGGAGTGCCACTGCCAGTGTGACTAGTGACCAGTGACCTGACCACCAGTATATAATATTAGTAGTATACTATCTCTTTATCAACCAGTCTATATTAGCAGCAGACACAGTACAGTGCGGTAGTTCACGGCTGTGGCTACCTCTGTGTCGGCACTCGGCAGCCCGTCCATAATTGTATATACCACCTAACCGTGGTTTTTTTTTCTTTCTTTATACATACATACTAGTTACGAGTATACTATCTCTTTATCAACCAGTCTATATATTAGCAGCAGACACAGTACAGTGCGGTAGTTCACGGCTGTGGCTACCTCTGTGTCGGCACTCGGCAGCCTGTCCATAATTGTATATACCACCTAACCGTGTTTTTTTTTTCTTTCTTTATACATACATACTAGTTACGAGTATACTATCTCTTTATCAACCAGTCTATATATTAGCAGCAGACACAGTACAGTGCGGTAGTTCACGGCTGTGGCTACCTCTGTGTCGGCACTCGGCAGCCCGTCCATAATTGTATATACCACCTAACCGTGGTTTTTTTTTCTTTCTTTATACATACATACTAGTTACGAGTATACTATCTCTTTATCAACCAGTCTATATTAGCAGCAGACACAGTACAGTGCGGTAGTTCACGGCTGTGGCTACCTCTGTGTCGGCACTCGGCAGCCCGTCCATAATTGTATATACCACCTAACCGTGGTTTTTTTTTCTTTCTTTATACATACATACTAGTTACAAGTATACTATCTCTTTATCAACCAGTCTATATATTAGCAGCAGACACAGTACAGTGCGGTAGTTCACGGCTGTGGCTACCTCTGTGTCGGCACTCGGCAGCCCGTCCATAATTGTATACTAGTATCCAATCCATCCATCTCCATTGTTTACCTGAGGTGCCTTTTAGTTGTGCCTATTAAAATATGGAGAACAAAAATGTTGAGGTTCCAAAATTAGGGAAAGATCAAGATCCACTTCCACCTCGTGCTGAAGCTGCTGCCACTAGTCATGGCCGAGACGATGAAATGCCAGCAACGTCGTCTGCCAAGGCCGATGCCCAATGTCATAGTACAGAGCATGTCAAATCCAAAACACCAAATATCAGTAAAAAAAGGACTCCAAAACCTAAAATAAAATTGTCGGAGGAGAAGCGTAAACTTGCCAATATGCCATTTACCACACGGAGTGGCAAGGAACGGCTGAGGCCCTGGCCTATGTTCATGGCTAGTGGTTCAGCTTCACATGAGGATGGAAGCACTCAGCCTCTCGCTAGAAAAATGAAAAGACTCAAGCTGGCAAAAGCAGCACAGCAAAGAACTGTGCATTCTTCGAAATCCCAAATCCACAAGGAGAGTCCAATTGTGTCGGTTGCGATGCCTGACCTTCCCAACACTGGACGTGAAGAGCATGCGCCTTCCACCATTTGCACGCCCCCTACAAGTGCTGGAAGGAGCACCCGCAGTCCAATTCCTGATAGTCAGATTGAAGATGTCAGTGTTGAAGTACACCAGGATGAGGAGGATATGGGTGTTGCTGGCGCTGGGGAGGAAATTGACCAGGAGGATTCTGATGGTGAGGTGGTTTGTTTAAGTCAGGCACCCGGGGAGACACCTGTTGTCCGTGGGAGGAATATGGCCGTTGACATGCCAGGTGAAAATACCAAAAAAATCAGCTCTTCGGTCATTTCGGTGTGGAGGTATTTCACCAGAAATGCGGACAACAGGTGTCAAGCCGTGTGTTCCCTTTGTCAAGCTGTAATAAGTAGGGGTAAGGACGTTAACCACCTCGGAACATCCTCCCTTATACGTCACCTGCAGCGCATTCATAATAAGTCAGTGACAAGTTCAAAAACTTTGGGTGACAGCGGAAGCAGTCCACTGACCAGTAAATCCCTTCCTCTTGTAACCAAGCTCACGCAAACCACCCCACCAACTCCCTCAGTGTCAATTTCCTCCTTCCCCAGGAATGCCAATAGTCCTGCAGGCCATGTCACTGGCAATTCTGACGAGTCCTCTCCTGCCTGGGATTCCTCCGATGCATCCTTGCGTGTAACGCCTACTGCTGCTGGCGCTGCTGTTGTTGCCGCTGGGAGTCGATGGTCATCCCAGAGGGGAAGTCGTAAGCCCACTTGTACTACTTCCAGTAAGCAATTGACTGTTCAACAGTCCTTTGCGAGGAAGATGAAATATCACAGCAGTCATCCTACTGCAAAGCGGATAACTGAGGCCTTGGCATCCTGGGTGGTGAGAAACGTGGTTCCGGTATCCATCATTACTGCAGAGCCAACTAGAGACTTGTTGGAGGTACTGTGTCCCCGGTACCAAATACCATCTAGGTTCCATTTCTCTAGGCAGGCGATACCGAAAATGTACACAGACCGCAGAAAAAGAGTCACCAGTGTCCTAAAAAATGCAGCTGTACCCAATGTCCACTTAACCACGGACATGTGGACAAGTGGAGCAGGGCAGGGTCAGGACTATATGACTGTGACAGCCCACTGGGTAGATGTATGGACTCCCGCCGCAAGAACAGCAGCGGCGGCACCAGTAGCAGCATCTCGCAAACGCCAACTCTTTCCTAGGCAGGCTACGCTTTGTATCACCGCTTTCCAGAATACGCACACAGCTGAAAACCTCTTACGGCAACTGAGGAAGATCATCGCGGAATGGCTTACCCCAATTGGACTCTCCTGTGGATTTGTGGCATCGGACAACGCCAGCAATATTGTGTGTGCATTAAATCTGGGCCAATTCCAGCACGTCCCATGTTTTGCACATACCTTGAATTTGGTGGTGCAGAATTTTTTAAAAAACGACAGGGGCGTGCAAGAGATGCTGTCGGTGGCCAGAAGAATTGCGGGACACTTTCGGCGTACAGGCACCACGTACAGAAAACTGGAGCACCACCAAAAACTACTGAACCTGCCCTGCCATCATCTGAAGCAAGAAGTGGTAACGAGGTGGAATTCAACCCTCTATATGCTTCAGAGGTTGGAGGAGCAGCAAAAGGCCATTCAAGCCTATACAATTGAGCACGATATAGTAGGTGGAATGCACCTGTCTCAAGTGCAGTGGAGAATGATTTCAACGTTGTGCAAGGTTCTGATGCCCTTTGAACTTGCCACACGTGAAGTCAGTTCAGACACTGCCAGCCTGAGTCAGGTCATTCCCCTCATCAGGCTTTTGCAGAAGAAGCTGGAGGCATTGAAGGAGGAGCTAACACGGAGCGATTCCGCTAGGCATGTGGGACTTGTGGATGCAGCCCTTAATTCGCTTAACAAGGATTCACGGGTGGTCAATCTGTTGAAATCAGAGCACTACATTTTGGCCACCGTGCTCGATCCTAGATTTAAAGCCTACCTTGGATCTCTCTTTCCGGCAGACACAGGTCTGCTGGGGTTGAAAGACCTGCTGGTGACAAAATTGTCAAGTCAAGCGGAACGCGACCTGTCAACATCTCCTCCTTCACATTCTCCCGCAACTGGGGGTGCGAGGAAAAGGCTCAGAATTCCGAGCCCACCCGCTGGCGGTGATGCAGGGCAGTCTGGAGCGACTGCTGATGCTGACATCTGGTCCGGACTGAAGGACCTGACAACGATTACGGACATGTCGTCTACTGTCACTGCATATGATTCTCTCAACATTGATAGAATGGTGGAGGATTATATGAGTGACCGCATCCAAGTAGGCACGTCACACAGTCCGTACTTATACTGGCAGGAAAAAGAGGCAATTTGGAGGCCGTTGCACAAACTGGCTTTATTCTACCTAAGTTGCCCTCCCACAAGTGTGTACTCCGAAAGAGTGTTTAGTGCCGCCGCTCACCTTGTCAGCAATCGGCGTACGAGGTTACATCCAGAAAATGTGGAGAAGATGATGTTCATTAAAATGAATTATAATCAATTCCTCCGCGGAGACATTGACCAGCAGCAATTGCCTCCACAAAGTACACAGGGAGCTGAGATGGTGGATTCCAGTGGGGACGAATTGATAATCTGTGAGGAGGGGGATGTACACGGTGATATATCGGAGGGTGAAGATGAGGTGGACATCTTGCCTCTGTAGAGCCAGTTTGTGCAAGGAGAGATTAATTGCTTCTTTTTTGGGGGGGGGTCCAAACCAACCCGTCATATCAGTCACAGTCGTGTGGCAGACCCTGTCACTGAAATGATGGGTTGGTTAAAGTGTGCATGTCCTGTTTTGTTTATACAACATAAGGGTGGGTGGGAGGGCCCAAGGACAATTCCATCTTGCACCTCTTTTTTCTTTTCTTTTTCTTTGCATCATGTGCTGATTGGGGAGGGTTTTTTGGAAGGGACATCCTGCGTGACACTGCAGTGCCACTCCTAGATGGGCCCGGTGTTTGTGTCGGCCACTAGGGTCGCTAATCTTACTCACACAGTCAGCTACCTCATTGCGCCTCTTTTTTTCTTTGCGTCATGTGCTGTTTGGGGAGGGTTTTTTGGAAGGGACATCCTGCGTGACACTGCAGTGCCACTCCTAGATGGGCCCGGTGTTTGTGTCGGCCACTAGGGTCGCTAATCTTACTCACACAGCTACCTCATTGCGCCTCTTTTTTTCTTTGCGTCATGTGCTGTTTGGGGAGGGTTTTTTGGAAGGGACATCCTGCGTGACACTGCAGTGCCACTCCTAGATGGGCCCGGTGTTTGTGTCGGCCACTAGGGTCGCTAATCTTACTCACACAGCTACCTCATTGCGCCTCTTTTTTTCTTTGCGTCATGTGCTGTTTGGGGAGGGTTTTTTGGAAGGGACATCCTGCGTGACACTGCAGTGCCACTCCTAGATGGGCCCGGTGTTTGTGTCGGCCACTAGGGTCGCTAATCTTACTCACACAGTCAGCTACCTCATTGCGCCTCTTTTTTTCTTTGCGTCATGTGCTGTTTGGGGAGGGTTTTTTGGAAGGGCCATCCTGCGTGACACTGCAGTGCCACTCCTAGATGGGCCCGGTGTTTGTGTCGGCCACTAGGGTCGCTAATCTTACTCACACAGCTACCTCATTGCGCCTCTTTTTTTCTTTGCGTCATGTGCTGTTTGGGGAGGGTTTTTTGGAAGGGCCATCCTGCGTGACACTGCAGTGCCACTCCTAGATGGGCCCGGTGTTTGTGTCGGCCACTAGGGTCGCTAATCTTACTCACACAGCTACCTCATTGCGCCTCTTTTTTTCTTTGCGTCATGTGCTGTTTGGGGAGTGCACGCTTAGATCAATAAATGCACAGCCAAATGGCTTTGCACAGCCTACACCATTGGACTTAAGTAGAAGACTATTACAAGTGAAACCAATAATTGAAATCTGTAACCACACCCCACCCCCTCAAATGCCAGGCAATAAATTACCTTAAAAACAACAACCAGGCATTCCACAAAGATTAAACTGGGTCTATATCATTCAAAACTTTAAAAAAGTACTTAAAAATCACATACTATGCGATAATGTTTCAATTTGCATTACCCAGCAGAATTAGCTTTGCATATATAGATATAGTGCAGCAGAATATATTGGTGGTTGTAGTCAATTGTAATTACCTGTAGGTGACAAGAAGAGAAGAAACGTCAATTCACAATCGATATCAGCTGAAGATAAATTAACGCTGATTGAACGCTGCTGTTATGTGTCAATTTTATCACGCTTTGATAAAAATGCACGCTTGGATCAATAAATGCACAGCCAAACGGCTTTGCACAGCCTACACCATTGGACTTAAGTAGAAGACTATTACAAGTGAAACCAATAATTGAAATCTGTAACCACACCCCACCCCCTCAAATGCCAGGCAATAAATTACCTTAAAAACAACAACCAGGCATTCCACAAAGATTAAACTGGGTCTATATCATTCAAAACTTTAAAAAAGTACTTAAAAATCACATACTATGCAATAATGTTTCAATTTGCATTACCCAGCAGAATTAGCTTTGCATATATAGATATAGTGCAGCAGAATATATTGGTGGTTGTAGTCAATTGTAATTACTCAGCAGAATTAGCTTTTCATATATAGATATAGTGCAGCAGAATATATTGGTGGTTGTAGTCAATTGTAATTACCCAGCAGAATTAGCTTTGCAAATATAGATATAGTGCAGCAGAATATATTGGTGGTTGTAGTCAATTGTAATTACCCAGCAGAATTAGCTTTGCATATATATAGTGCAGCAGAATATATTGGTGGTTGTAGTAAATTGTAATTACCCAGCAGCAGCTCTACTGCACTCAACATCACCAGTGCTCACAATATATATAATGCTATATACTATGCCATAGTGGTGCTTACTATATAACACCCCCTACTGCGTTCCCCCTGGCAATGAGCATGACACCCAGAGAGTGAAACCCCTGGCAATGAGCATGACACCCAGCACGTGAAACTCTTGGCATTGAGCAGTTTTTGTAAAAGTAATTAGAAGCTTTACTGTAGGGCATAGTGTATCACAGATATTGTGGTGAGTGACATAATATGTTCCAAAGGGCATTAATGTGTGGGGCTTACCCTGCACAGAAACAAAATAACTCACCCAAATCTAACTCTTTCTGCACATGTTATATCTGCCTCCCCTGCAGTACACATGGTTTTGCCCAACTGCTAACAAAATTCCTGCTGCGATCAACTTGGAATTACCCCCATCGATTGATGTTTTCACACTGCTCGTGTATATAAGACATAGGGCCTAATTCAGTTTGGATCGTAATACGCGTTCCAACCGCAAAAACTATGAAGAGGATGGGGGCATATACGCAGGGTCCATCCTGTGCATGTGCCTACATTTTCTCCGGGTGCCCCGCAGAAAATACGAATGCCTCTGCCTGTCAATCAGTAGAGGGCGTACCTTCGCAGGTATATCGCGATCATGAGCCATGTCTCCCATTTTTGTCATTATAGGTGCTCTGTGAGCTGCTGGCCATGCCCCAGCCCCTCTGTCTCCCGTGAATAGAGATTGAGGCTTATTCAGACCAGATCGCTTCAATTTATTTTCACCCAGCGGGCAATCTGGTTTGCATTGCACATGCGTATGCGCCACAATGCGTAAGTGCGACGGCCCGGAGATCACAAGAAGATTGACAAGAAGAGGGTGTTTGTGTGGGTGGCAACTGAATGTGTCTAGGGAGTGTCCGGAAAAACACTGGAGGGACCCGGCGTTTTGTGGGAGGATTTGTGACGTCACCTCAATGGCTGAGTAAGTGCTGAGCTGTGCAGCTCTTGTGCACATGTGATCACACACCTGCACAGCAAATTTTCCCTTCCGCTGTAGGCGACAACTACCTGATTACAGGGATGCAAAAAACACACCCTAGCGATCAGGTCTGAATTACCCACAATGTGCATATTTGCAGAGCAACAAGCTACAGGGAGCCTTCCACCCCCCATCCACCCCCTTCCCCATGGGAAGGGGGGGGGGGTGTTTGGGTTAGCTGGACATTCCCCAAAAAAGTGACTGTCCTGCAAAAATTGGGATAGTTGGGAGGTATGTTCAAATACATTTATTGTTTTGCATGCAGGGTAAATACTGGCTTCTTTGACATTTAGCCACAAATGCTGCACAGCTGAATTACAGTATTACACTGCAATTAACAGTTATGCTAGGACATTCCCCCTCCCAAATCTACCTCTCTCTGCATGTTACATCTGTCCCACAGTGGCGTGCGGTGAGGTCAGTGGCTAGTGAGGCACTACAGCCATAATGTCCGCCGAATCCTGCCCATGACCCTTAGCCAATGCCCGCTACTGCCTCTGAGCCGATACCCGCTGCCACCGCCAATGGCTTACAAACTCGCCCACAATCAACTGACCCAGCCCTCCGCACTATCCTGACTTCTCCCGTCTGCTTACTTTGTGCTTTCCAATGCACAATGCAAACTACAGGTAGTACTGCAGGGCCCACACCCTTTTACTTGCCTTACAGAGCAGCTCTGGGGCTGTTACAGTGCCCAGCTGCTGCAAGAAATCAGCTTGAATGCTTCAGGGGCTGGGGCATAGCCAACATGAGCCCCACACCGAAGGAGGGTGGAGGTGTTTAATGCGAACTAGGGGTCATCCAAGCCCTGCACGCCCCTTTTCTCTTTTCATATGCAGACGAGAGTTGAAGCCAACTTTGACCCACTGCTTGGATGGCATTACCATATGCAAATCAATCTGCTGCAGGCCTTCCCCCAGGAATGCTTGCACTAGTTGTTGCATTTGGTTTGTTGTTTGGGGGTGCTTCAGTATTAGGCAGCCTTCTGAGAGATGAGAGTTCCCTTGTGCTGCCTCAGTTGAATCTCCTTTACTTGACAGAGATGTGCCTGAGCAGCGGCCCTCCCAGCCCTATCTCAAATCATACTTATTTTGCATAGGAGATACCATGGTCATGAAGATTGTTTTCCCAGGGTGAGGTTCATTCATTGCATTCTGGGTATGCTGACCCCTGTGATTTCCCCAAATGTGGGAAACTCGACTGCATTATTTGTGGTAGTGGGGGACTGTGTTTGTGCTTTCCTCTGGTCAGCTCTGGTAAAAGTCAGATTTCTTTGTCTCAGATCTTCCTCTAGCCTTGTTCTTCTTTCGAGAGTTCCCTTGTGCTGCCTCAGTTGGATCTCCTTCACTTGACAGGGGGGTGCACGAGCAGCGACCCTCCCCAGCTCTAGCCCAACTCCTACTTACCTGCCAGGTGAGATACTATGATCAGGAAGGTGCTTCTCCCAAGGCAAGGCTCACCCATTGCACTCTGGGTGTGCTGCTCCTGCGATTTCCCCAAATGTGGGACACTTGACTGCATAATTTGTGTTTCCTCTGGTCGGCTCTCATATAATTCAGATCTCTTTGTCTCAGGTCTTTCTCCAGCCTAGTTTGCTGTCTGTTTCCACTTCTCTTTTCTTGAGCCGCTCCCTTCTATGCCCTTGCGCACTATCCTGACCTCTCCCGTCTGCTTACTTTGTGCCTTCCAACGCACAATGCATACTACAGGTAGTGCTGCAGGGCCCACACCCTTTTACATGCTTTACAGAACAGCTCTGGAGCTGTTACAGTGCCCAGCTGCTGCAAGAAATCATCTTGAATGCTTCACGGGCTGGGGCATAGCCAACATGAGCCCCACACCGAAGGAGGGTGGAGATGTTTAATGCGAATTAAGGGTCATCCAAGCGCCACAAAAGGACGCCATGCCCTGCACATCCCTTTTTTCTTTTCATATGCAGACGAGGGTTGAAGCCAACTTTGACCCACTGCTTGGATGACATCACCATATGCAAATCCATCTGCTGCAGGCCTTCCCCCAGGAATGCTTGTACTAGTTGTTGCATTTGGTTTGTTGTTTGGGGGTGCTTCAGTATTAGGCAGCCTTCTGCCCTCCCATGTTCATCTGAAAATATGTGTTCTCCCTGCAGTTGTTGTCCCCAGATGAGAGTTCCCTTGTGCTGCCTCAGTTGAATCGCCTTTACTTGACAGAGATGTGCCTGAGCAGCGGCCCTCCCCAGCCCTATCCGAAATCATACTTATTTTGCATAGGAGATATCATGGTCATGAAGATTGTTCTCCCAGGGTGAGGTTCATTCATTGCATTCTGGGTATGATGACCCCTGTGATTTCCCCAAATGTGGAAAACTCGACTGCATTATTTGTGGTAGAGGGGGACTGTGTTTGTGCTTTCCTCTGGTCAGCTCTGGTAAAAGTCAGATTTCTTTGTCTCAGATCTTCCTCTAGCCTTGTTCTTCTTTCGAGAGTTCCCTTGTGCTGCCTCAGTTGGATCTCCTTCACTTGACAGGGGGGTGCCCGAGCAGCGACCCTCCCCAGCTCTAGCCCAACTCCTACTTACCTGCCAGGTGAGATACTATGATCAGGAAGGTGCTTCTCCCAGGGCAAGGCTCACCCATTGCACTCTGGGTCTGCTGCTCCTGCGATTTCCCCAAATGTGGGACACTTGACTGCATAATTTGTGTTTCCTCTGGTCGGCTCTCGTATAATTCAGATCTCTTTGTCTCAGGTCTCTCTCCAGCCTAGTTTGCTGTCTGTTTCCACTTCTCTTTTCTTGAACCGCTCCCTTCTATGCCCTTGCGCACTATCCTGACTTCTCCCGTCTGCTTACTTTGTGCCTTCCAACGCACAATGCGAACTACAGGTAGTGCTGCAGGGCCCACACCCTTTTAGTTGCCTTACAGAGCAGCTCTGGAGCTGTTACAGTGCCCAGCTGCTGCAAGAAATCAGCTTGAATGCTTCAGGTGCTGGGGCATAGCCAACATGAGCCCCACACCGAAGGAGGGTGGAGGTGTTTAATGCGAATTAGGGGTCATGCAAGCGCCGCAAAAGGCCGCCATGCCCTGCACATCCCTTTTTTCTTTTCATATGCAGACGAGGGTTGAAGCCAACTTTGACCCACTGCTTGGATGACATCACCATATGCAAATCCATCTGCTGCAGGCCTTCCCCCAGGAATGCTTGCACTAGTTGTTGCATTTGGTTTGTTGTTTGGGGGTGCTTCAGTATTAGGCAGCCTTCTGCCCTCCCATGTTCATCTGAAAATATGTGTTCTCCCTGCAGTTGTTGTCCCCAGATGAGAGTTCCCTTGTGCTGCCTCAGTTGAATCGCCTTTACTTGACAGAGATGTGCCTGAGCAGCGGCCCTCCCCAGCCCTATCCCAAATCATACTTATTTTGCATAGGAGATATCATGGTCATGAAGATTGTTCTCCCAGGGTGAGGTTCATTCATTGCATTCTGGGTATGATGACCCCTGTGATTTCCCCAAATGTGGGAAACTCGACTGCATTATTTGTGGTAGTGGGGGACTGTGTTTGTGCTTTCCTCTGGTCAGCTCTGGTAAAAGTCAGATTTCTTTGTCTCAGATCTTCCTCTAGCCTTGTTCTTCTTTCGAGAGTTCCCTTGTGCTGCCTCAGTTGGATCTCCTTCACTTGACAGGGGGGTGCCCGAGCAGCGACCCTCCCCAGCTCTAGCCCAACTCCTACTTACCTGCCAGGTGAGATACTATGATCATGTAGGTGCTTCTCCCAGGGCAAGGCTCACCCATTGCACTCTGGGTGTGCTGCCCCTTTGATTTCCCCAAATGTGGGAAACTTGACTGCATAATTTGTGTTTCCCCTGGTCGGCTCTCATATAATTCAGATCTCTTTGTCTCAGGTCTCTCTCCAGCCTAGTTTGCTGTCTGTTTCCACTTCTCTTTTCTTGAGCCGCTCCCTTCTATGCCCTTGCGCACTATCCTGACTTCTCCCGTCTGCTTACTTTGTGCCTTCCAACGCACAATGCGAACTACAGGTAGTGCTGCAGGGCCCACACCCTTTTACTTGACTTACAGAGCAACTCTGGAGCTGTTACAGTGCCCAGCTGCTGCAAGAAATCAGCTTGAATGCTTCAGGGGCTGGGGCATAGCCAACATGAGCCCCACACCGAATGAGGGTGGAGGTGTTTAATGCGAACTAGGGGTCATCCAAGCGCCGCAAAAGGCCGCCATGCCCTGCACGCCCCTTTTCTCTTTTCATATGCAGATGAGGGTTGAAGCCAACTTTGACCCACTGCTTGGATGACATCACCATATGCAAATCCATCTGCTGCAGGCCTTCCCCCAGGAATGCTTGTACTAGTTGTTGCATTTGGTTTGTTGTTTGGGGGTGCTTCAGTATTAGGCAGCCTTCTGCCCTCCCATGTTCATCTGAAAATATGTGTTCTCCCTGCAGTTGTTGTCCCCAGATGAGAGTTCCCTTGTGCTGCCTCAGTTGAATCTCCTTTACTTGACAGAGATGTGCCTGAGCAGCGGCCCTCACCAGCCCTATCCCAAATCATACTTATTTTGCATAGGAGATACCATGGTCATGAAGATTGTTCTCCCAGGGTGAGGTTCATTCATTGCATTCTGGGTATGCTGACCCCTGTGATTTCCCCAAATGTGGGAAACTCGACTGCATTATTTGTGGTAGTGGGGGACTGTGTTTGTGCTTTCCTCTGGTCAGCTCTGGTAAAAGTCAGATTTCTTTGTCTCAGATCTTCCTCTAGCCTTGTTCCTCTTTCAAGAGTTCCCTTGTGCTGCCTCAGTTGGATCTCCTTCACTTGACAGGGGGGTGCCCGAGCAGCGACCCTCCCCAGCTCTAGCCCAACTCCTACTTACCTGCCAGGTGAGATACTATGATCATGAAGGTGCTACTCCCAGGGCAAGGCTCACCCATTGCACTCTGGGTGTGCTGCTCCTGCAATTTCCCCAAATGTGGGACACTTGACTGCATAATTTGTGTTTCCCCTGGTCGGCTCTCGTATAATTCAGATCTCTTTGTCTCAGGTCTCTCTCCAGTATAGTTTGCTGTCTGTTTCCACTTCTCTTTTCTTGAGCCGCTCCCTTCTATGCCCTTGCGCACTATCCTGACTTCTCCCGTCTGCTTACTTTGTGCCTTCCAATGCACAATGCAAACTACAGGTAGTGCTGCAGGGCCCACACCCTTTTACTTGCCTTACAGAGCAGCTCTGGGGCTGTTACAGTGCCCAGCTGCTGCAAGAAATCAGCTTGAATGCTTCAGGGGCTGGGGCATAGCCAACATGAGCCCCACACCGAAGGAGGGTGGAGGTGTTTAATGCGAACTAGAGGTCATCCAAGCGCCGCAAAAGGCCGCCATGCCCTGCACGCCCCTTTTCTCTTTTTTGATATGCAGACGAGGGTTGAAGCCAACTTTGACCCACTGCTTGGATGGCATTACCATATGCAAATCAATCTGCTGCAGGCCTTCCCCCAGGAATGCTTGCACTAGTTGTTGCATTTGGTTTGTTGTTTGGGGGTGCTTCAGTATTAGGCAGCCTTCTGCCCTCCCATGTTCATCTGAAAATATGTGTTCTCCCTGCAGTTGTTGTCCCCAGATGAGAGTTCCCTTGTGCTGCCTCAGTTGAATCTCCTTTACTTGACAGAGATGTGCCTGAGCAGCGGCCCTCCCCAGCCCTATCCCAAATCATACTTATTTTGCATAGGAGATACCATGGTCATGAAGATTGTTCTCCCAGGGTGAGGTTCATTCATTGCATTCTGGGTATGCTGACCCCTGTGATTTCCCCAAATGTGGGAAACTCAACTGCATTATTTGTGGTAGTGGGGGACTGTGTTTGTGCTTTCCTCTGGTCAGCTCTGGTAAAAGTCAGATTTCTTTGTCTCAGATCTTCCTCTAGCCTTGTTCTTCTTTCGAGAGTTCCCTTGTGCTGCCTCAGTTGGATCTCCTTCACTTGACAGGGGGGTGCACGAGCAGCGACCCTCCCCAGCTCTAGCCCAACTCCTATTTACCTGCCAGGTGAGATACTATGATCAGGAAGGTGCTTCTCCCAGGGCAAGGCTCACCCATTGCACTCTGGGTGTGCTGCTCCTGCGATTTCCCCAAATGTGGGACACTTGACGGCATAATTTGTGTTTCCTCTGGTCGGCTCTCATATAATTCAGATCTCTTTGTCTCAGGTCTTTCTCCAGCCTAGTTTGCTGTCTGTTTCCACTTCTCTTTTCTTGAGCCGCTCCCTTCTATGCCCTTGCGCACTATCCTGACCTCTCCCGTCTGCTTACTCTGTGCCTTCCAACGCACAATGCATACTACAGGTAGTGCTGCAGGGCCCACACCCTTTTACATGCTTTACAGAGCAGCTCTGGAGCTGTTACAGTGCCCAGCTGCTGCAAGAAATCATCTTGAATGCTTCAGTGGCTGGGGCATAGCCAACATGAGCCCCACACCGAAGGAGGGTGGAGATGTTTAATGCGAATTAGGGGTCATCCAAGCGCCACAAAAGGACGCCATGCCCTGCACATCCCTTTTTTCTTTTCATATGCAGACGAGGGTTGAAGCCAACTTTGACCCACTGCTTGGATGACATCACCATATGCAAAACCATCTGCTGCAGGCCTTCCCCCAGGAATGCTTGCACTAGTTGTTGCATTTGGTTTGTTGTTTGGGGGTGCTTCAGTATTAGGCAGCCTTCTGCCCTCCCATGTTCATCTGAAAATATGTGTTCTCCCTGCAGTTGTTGTCCCCAGATGAGAGTTCCCTTGTGCTGCCTCAGTTGAATCTCCTTTACTTGACAGAGATGTGCCTGAGCAGCGGCCCTCCCCAGCCCTATCCCAAATCATACTTATTTTGCATAGGAGATACCATGGTCATGAAGATTGTTCTCCCAGGGTGAGGTTCATTCATTGCATTCTGGGTATGCTGACCCCTGTGATTTCCCCAAATGTGGGAAACTCAACTGCATTATTTGTGGTAGTGGGGGACTGTGTTTGTGCTTTCTTCTGGTCAACTCTGGTAAAAATCAGATTTCTTTGTCTCAGATCTTCCTCTAGCCTTGTTCCTCTTTCGAGAGTTCCCTTGTGCTGCCTCAGTTGGATCTCCTTCACTTGACAGGGGGGTACCCGAGCAGCGACCCTTCGCAGCTCTAGCCCAACTCCTACTTACCTGCCAGGTGAGATACTATGATCATGTAGGTGCTTCTCCCAGGGCAAGGCTCACCCATTGCACTCTGGGTGTGCTGCCCCTGTGATTTCCCCAAATGTGGGAAACTTGACTGCATAATTTGTGTTTCCCCTGGTCGGCTCTCGTATAATTCAGATCTCTTTGTCTCAGGTCTCTCTCCAGCCTAGTTTGCTGTCTGTTTCCACTTCTCTTTTCTTGAGCCGCTCCCTTCTATGCCCTTGCGCACTATCCTGACTTCTCCCGTCTGCTTACTTTGTGCCTTCCAACACACAATGCAAACTACAGGTAGTGCTGCAGGGCCCACACCCTTTTACTTGCCTCACAGAGCAGCTCTGGAGCTGTTACAGTGCCCAGCTGCTGCAAGAAATCAGCTTGAATGCTTCAGGGGCTGGGGCATTGCCAACATGAGCCCCACACCGAAGGAGGGTGGGGGTGTTTAATGCGAACTAAGGGTCACCCAAGCGCCGCAAAAGGCCGCCATGCCCTGCACGCCCCTTTTCTCTTTTCATATGCAGACGAGGGTTGAAGCCAACTTTGACCCACTGCTTGGATGGCATTACCATATGCAAATCAATCTGCTGCAGGCCTTCCCCCAGGAATGCTTGCACTAGTTGTTGCATTTGGTTTGTTGTTTGGGGGTGCTTCAGTATTAGGCAGCCTTCTGCCCTCCCATGTTCATCTGAAAATATGTGTTCTCCCTGCAGTTGTTGTCCCCAGATGAGAGTTCCCTTGTGCTGCCTCAGTTGAATCTCCTTTACTTGACAGAGATGTGCCTGAGCAGCGGCCCTCCCCAGCCCTATCCCAAATCATACTTATTTTGCATAGGAGATACCATGGTCATGAAGATTGTTCTCCCAGGGTGAGGTTCATTCATTGCATTCTGGGTATGCTGACCCCTGTGATTTCCCCAAATGTGGGAAACTCAACTGCATTATTTGTGGTAGTGGGGGACTGTGTTTGTGCTTTCCTCTGCTCAGCTCTGGTAAAAGTCAGATTTCTTTGTCTCAGATCTTCCTCTAGCCTTGTTCTTGTTTCGAGAGTTCCCTTGTGCTGCCTCAGTTGGATCTCCTTCACTTGACAGGGGGGTGCCCGAGCAGCGACCCTCCCCAGCTCTAGCCCAACTCCTACTTACCTGCCAGGTGAGATACTATGATCAGGAAGGTGCTTCTCCCAGGGCAAGGCTCACCCATTGCACTCTGGGTGTGCCGCTCCTGCGATTTCCCCAAATGTGGGAAACTTGACTGCATAATTTGTGTTTCCTCTGGTAGGCTCTCGTATAATTCAGATCTCTTTGTCTCAGGTCTTTCTCCAGCCTAGTTTGCTGTCTGTTTCCACTTCTCTTTTCTTGAGCCGCTCCCTTCTATGCCCTTGCGCACTATCCTGACCTCTCCCGTCTGCTTACTTTGTGCCTTCCAACGCACAATGCATACTACAGGTAGTGCTGCAGGGCCCACACCCTTTTACATGCTTTACAGAACAGCTCTGGAGCTGTTACAGTGCCCAGCTGCTGCAAGAAATCATCTTGAATGCTTCAGGGGCTGGGGCATAGCCAACATGAGCCCCACACCGAAGGAGGGTGGAGATGTTTAATGTGAATTAGGGGTCATCCAAGCACCACAAAAGGACGCCATGCCCTGCACATCCCTTTTTTCTTTTCATATGCAGACGAGGGTTGAAGCCAACTTTGACCCACTGCTTGGATGACATCACCATATGCAAATCCATCTGCTGTAGGCCTTCCCCCAGGAATGCTTGTACTAGTTGTTGCATTTGGTTTGTTGTTTGGGGGTGCTTCAGTATTAGGCAGCCTTCTGCCCTCCCATGTTCATCTGAAAATATGTGTTCTCCCAGCAGTTGTTGTCCCCAGATGAGAGTTCCCTTGTGCTGCCTCAGTTGAATCTCCTTTACTTGACAGAGATGTGCCTGAGCAGCGGCCCTCCCCAGCTCTATCCCAAATCATACTTATTTTGCATAGGAGATACCATGGTCATGAAGATTGTTCTCCCAGGGTGAGGTTCATTCATTGCATTCTGGGTATGCTGACTCCTATGATTTCCCCAAATGTGGGAAACTCGACTGCATTATTTGTGGTAGTGGGGGACTGTGTTTGTGCTTTCCTCTGGTCAGCTCTGGTAAAAGTCAGATTTATTTGTCTCAGATCTTCCTCTAGCCTTGTTCTTCTTTCGAGAGTTCCCTTGTGCTGCCTCAGTTGGATCTCCTTCACTTGACAGGGGGGTGCCCTAGCATCAACCCTCCCCAGCTCAAGCCCAACTCCTACTTACCTGCCAAGTGAGATACTATGATCATGAAGGTGCTTCTCCCAGGGCAAGGCTCACCCATTGCACTCTGGGTGTGCTGCTCCTGCGATTTCCCCAAATGTGGGAAACTTGACTGCATAATTTGTGTTTCCCCTGGTCAGCTCTCGTATAATTCAGATCTGTTTGTCTCAGGTCTCTCTCCAGCCTAGTTTGCTGTCTGTTTCAACTTCTCTTTTCTTGAGCCGCTCCCTTCTATGCCCTTGCGCATTATCTTGACTTCTCCCATCTGCTTACTTTGTGCCTTCCAATGCACAATGCGAACTACAGGTAGTGCTGCAGGGCCCACACCCTTTTACTTGCCTTACAGAGCAGCTCTGGAGCTATTACAGTGCCCAGCTGCTGCAAGTAATCAGCTTGAATGCTTCATGGGCTGGGGCATAGCCAACATGAGCCCCACACCGAAGTAGGGTGGAGGTGTTTAATGCGAACTAGGGGTCATCCAAGCGCCGCAAAAGGCCGCCATGCCCTGCACGCCCCTTTTCTCTTTTCATATGCAGACGAGGGTTGAAGCCAACTTTGACCCACTGCTTGGATGACATCACCATATGCAAATCCATCTGCTGCAGGCCTTCCCCCAGGAATGCTTGTACTAGTTGTTGCATTTGGTTTGTTGTTTGGGGGTGCTTCAGTATTAGGCAGCCTTCTGCCCTCCCATGTTCATCTGAAAATATGTGTTCTCCCTGCAGTTGTTGTCCCCAGATGAGAGTTCCCTTGTGCTGCCTCAGTTGAATCTCCTTTACTTGACAGAGATGTGCCTGAGCAGCGGCCCTCACCAGCCCTATCCCAAATCATACTTATTTTGCATAGGAGATACCATGGTCATAAAGATTGTTCTCCCAGGGTGAGGTTCATTCATTGCATTCTGGGTATGCTGACCCCTGTGATTTCCCCAAATGTGGGAAACTCGACTGCATTATTTGTGGTAGTGGGGGACTGTGTTTGTGCTTTCCTCTGGTCAGCTCTGGTAAAAGTCAGATTTCTTTGTCTCAGATCTTCCTCTAGCCTTGTTCCTCTTTCAAGAGTTCCCTTGTGCTGCCTCAGTTGGATCTCCTTCACTTGACAGGGGGGTGCCCGAGCAGCGACCCTCCCCAGCTCTAGTCCAACTCCTACTTACCTGCCAGGTGAGATACTATGATCATGAAGGTGCTACTCCCAGGGCAAGGCTCACCCATTGCACTCTGGGTGTGCTGCTCCTGCAATTTCCCCAAATGTGGGACACTTGACTGCATAATTTGTGTTTCCCCTGGTCGGCTCTCGTATAATTCAGATCTCTTTGTCTCAGGTCTCTCTCCAGTATAGTTTGCTGTCTGTTTCCACTTCTCTTTTCTTGAGCCGCTCCCTTCTATGCCCTTGCGCACTATCCTGACTTCTCCCGTCTGCTTACTTTGTGCCTTCCAATGCACAATGCAAACTACAGGTAGTGCTGCAGGGCCCACACCCTTTTACTTGCCTTACAGAGCAGCTCTGGAGCTGTTACAGTGCCCAGCTGCTGCAAGAAATCAGCTTGAATGCTTCAGGGGCTGGGGCATAGCCAACATGAGCCCCACACCGAAGGAGGGTGGAGGTGTTTAATGCGAACTAGAGGTCATCCAAGCGCCGCAAAAGGCCGCCATGCCCTGCACGCCCCTTTTCTCTTTTTTGATATGCAGACGAGGGTTGAAGCCAACTTTGACCCACTGCTTGGATGGCATTACCATATGCAAATCAATCTGCTGCAGGCCTTCCCCCAGGAATGCTTGCACTAGTTGTTGCATTTGGTTTGTTGTTTGGGGGTGCTTCAGTATTAGGCAGCCTTCTGCCCTCCCATGTTCATCTGAAAATATGTGTTCTCCCTGCAGTTGTTGTCCCCAGATGAGAGTTCCCTTGTGCTGCCTCAGTTGAATCTCCTTTACTTGACAGAGATGTGCCTGAGCAGCGGCCCTCCCCAGCCCTATCCCAAATCATACTTATTTTGCATAGGAGATACCATGGTCATGAAGATTGTTCTCCCAGGGTGAGGTTCATTCATTGCATTCTGGGTATGCTGACCCCTGTGATTTCCCCAAATGTGGGAAACTCAACTGCATTATTTGTGGTAGTGGGGGACTGTGTTTGTGCTTTCCTCTGGTCAGCTCTGGTAAAAGTCAGATTTCTTTGTCTCAGATCTTCCTCTAGCCTTGTTCTTCTTTCGAGAGTTCCCTTGTGCTGCCTCAGTTGGATCTCCTTCACTTGACAGGGGGGTGCACGAGCAGCGACCCTCCCCAGCTCTAGCCCAACTCCTATTTACCTGCCAGGTGAGATACTATGATCAGGAAGGTGCTTCTCCCAGGGCAAGGCTCACCCATTGCACTCTGGGTGTGCTGCTCCTGCGATTTCCCCAAATGTGGGACACTTGACGGCATAATTTGTGTTTCCTCTGGTCGGCTCTCATATAATTCAGATCTCTTTGTCTCAGGTCTTTCTCCAGCCTAGTTTGCTGTCTGTTTCCACTTCTCTTTTCTTGAGCCGCTCCCTTCTATGCCCTTGCGCACTATCCTGACCTCTCCCGTCTGCTTACTTTGTGCCTTCCAACGCACAATGCATACTACAGGTAGTGCTGCAGGGCCCACACCCTTTTACATGCTTTACAGAGCAGCTCTGGAGCTGTTACAGTGCCCAGCTGCTGCAAGAAATCATCTTGAATGCTTCAGGGGCTGGGGCATAGCCAACATGAGCCCCACACCGAAGGAGGGTGGAGATGTTTAATGCGAATTAGGGGTCATCCAAGCGCCACAAAAGGACGCCATGCCCTGCACATCCCTTTTTTCTTTTCATATGCAGACGAGGGTTGAAGCCAACTTTGACCCACTGCTTGGATGACATCACCATATGCAAAACCATCTGCTGCAGGCCTTCCCCCAGGAATGCTTGCACTAGTTGTTGCATTTGGTTTGTTGTTTGGGGGTGCTTCAGTATTAGGCAGCCTTCTGCCCTCCCATGTTCATCTGAAAATATGTGTTCTCCCTGCAGTTGTTGTCCCCAGATGAGAGTTCCCTTGTGCTGCCTCAGTTGAATCTCCTTTACTTGACAGAGATGTGCCTGAGCAGCGGCCCTCCCCAGCCCTATCCCAAATCATACTTATTTTGCATAGGAGATACCATGGTCATGAAGATTGTTCTCCCAGGGTGAGGTTCATTCATTGCATTCTGGGTTTGCTGACCCCTGTGATTTCCCCAAATGTGGGAAACTCAACTGCATTATTTGTGGTAGTGGGGGACTGTGTTTGTGCTTTCTTCTGGTCAACTCTGGTAAAAATCAGATTTCTTTGTCTCAGATCTTCCTCTAGCCTTGTTCCTCTTTCGAGAGTTCCCTTGTGCTGCCTCAGTTGGATCTCCTTCACTTGACAGGGGGGTGCCCGAGCAGCGACCCTTCGCAGCTCTAGCCCAACTCCTACTTACCTGCCAGGTGAGATACTATGATCATGTAGGTGCTTCTCCCAGGGCAAGGCTCACCCATTGCACTCTGGGTGTGCTGCCCCTGTGATTTCCCCAAATGTGGGAAACTTGACTGCATAATTTGTGTTTCCCCTGGTCGGCTCTCGTATAATTCAGATCTCTTTGTCTCAGGTCTCTCTCCAGCCTAGTTTGCTGTCTGTTTCCACTTCTCTTTTCTTGAGCCGCTCCCTTCTATGCCCTTGCGCACTATCCTGACTTCTCCCGTCTGCTTACTTTGTGCCTTCCAACACACAATGCAAACTACAGGTAGTGCTGCAGGGCCCACACCCTTTTACTTGCCTCACAGAGCAGCTCTGGAGCTGTTACAGTGCCCAGCTGCTGCAAGAAATCAGCTTGAATGCTTCAGGGGCTGGGGCATTGCCAACATGAGCCCCACACCGAAGGAGGGTGGGGGTGTTTAATGCGAACTAAGGGTCACCCAAGCGCCGCAAAAGGCCGCCATGCCCTGCATGCCCCTTTTCTCTTTTCATATGCAGACGAGGGTTGAAGCCAACTTTGACCCACTGCTTGGATGGCATTACCATATGCAAATCAATCTGCTGCAGGCCTTCCCCCAGGAATGCTTGCACTAGTTGTTGCATTTGGTTTGTTGTTTGGGGGTGCTTCAGTATTAGGCAGCCTTCTGCCCTCCCATGTTCATCTGAAAATATGTGTTCTCCCTGCAGTTGTTGTCCCCAGATGAGAGTTCCCTTGTGCTGCCTCAGTTGAATCTCCTTTACTTGACAGAGATGTGCCTGAGCAGCGGCCCTCCCCAGCCCTATCCCAAATCATACTTATTTTGCATAGGAGATACCATGGTCATGAAGATTGTTCTCCCAGGGTGAGGTTCATTCATTGCATTCTGGGTATGCTGACCCCTGTGATTTCCCCAAATGTGGGAAACTCAACTGCATTATTTGTGGTAGTGGGGGACTGTGTTTGTGCTTTCCTCTGGTCAGCTCTGGTAAAAGTCAGATTTCTTTGTCTCAGATCTTCCTCTAGCCTTGTTCTTCTTTCGAGAGTTCCCTTGTGCTGCCTCAGTTGGATCTCCTTCACTTGACAGGGGGGTGCCCGAGCAGCGACCCTCCCCAGCTCTAGCCCAACTCCTACTTACCTGCCAGGTGAGATACTATGATCAGGAAGGTGCTTCTCCCAGGGCAAGGCTCACCCATTGCACTCTGGGTGTGCCGCTCCTGCGATTTCCCCAAATGTGGGAAACTTGACTGCATAATTTGTGTTTCCTCTGGTCGTCTCTCGTATAATTCAGATCTCTTTGTCTCAGGTCTTTCTCCAGCCTAGTTTGCTGTCTGTTTCCACTTCTCTTTTCTTGAGCCGCTCCCTTCTATGCCCTTGCGCACTATCCTGACCTCTCCCGTCTGCTTACTTTGTGCCTTCCAACGCACAATGCATACTACAGGTAGTGCTGCAGGGCCCACACCCTTTTACATGCTTTACAGAACAGCTCTGGAGCTGTTACAGTGCCCAGCTGCTGCAAGAAATCATCTTGAATGCTTCAGGGGCTGGGGCATAGCCAACATGAGCCCCACACCGAAGGAGGGTGGAGATGTTTAATGTGAATTAGGGGTCATCCAAGCACCACAAAAGGACGCCATGCCCTGCACATCCCTTTTTTCTTTTCATATGCAGACGAGGGTTGAAGCCAACTTTGACCCACTGCTTGGATGACATCACCATATGCAAATCCATCTGCTGTAGGCCTTCCCCCAGGAATGCTTGTACTAGTTGTTGCATTTGGTTTGTTGTTTGGGGGTGCTTCAGTATTAGGCAGCCTTCTGCCCTCTCATGTTCATCTGAAAATATGTGTTCTCCCAGCAGTTGTTGTCCCCAGATGAGAGTTCCCTTGTGCTGCCTCAGTTGAATCTCCTTTACTTGACAGAGATGTGCCTGAGCAGCGGCCCTCCCCAGCTCTATCCCAAATCATACTTATTTTGCATAGGAGATACCATGGTCATGAAGATTGTTCTCCCAGGGTGAGGTTCATTCATTGCATTCTGGGTATGCTGACTCCTATGATTTCCCCAAATGTGGGAAACTCGACTGCATTATTTGTGGTAGTGGGGGACTGTGTTTGTGCTTTCCTCTGGTCAGCTCTGGTAAAAGTCAGATTTATTTGTCTCAGATCTTCCTCTAGCCTTGTTCTTCTTTCGAGAGTTCCCTTGTGCTGCCTCAGTTGGATCTCCTTCACTTGACAGGGGGGTGCCCTAGCATCAACCCTCCCCAGCTCAAGCCCAACTCCTACTTACCTGCCAAGTGAGATACTATGATCATGAAGGTGCTTCTCCCAGGGCAAGGCTCACCCATTGCACTCTGGGTGTGCTGCTCCTGCGATTTCCCCAAATGTGGGAAACTTGACTGCATAATTTGTGTTTCCCCTGGTCAGCTCTCGTATAATTCAGATCTGTTTGTCTCAGGTCTCTCTCCAGCCTAGTTTGCTGTCTGTTTAAACTTCTCTTTTCTTGAGCCGCTCCCTTCTATGCCCTTGCGCATTATCTTGACTTCTCCCATCTGCTTACTTTGTGCCTTCCAATGCACAATGTGAACTACAGGTAGTGCTGCAGGGCCCACACCCTTTTACTTGCCTTACATAGCAGCTCTGGAGCTATTACAGTGCCCAGCTGCTGCAAGTAATCAGCTTGAATGCTTCATGGGCTGGGGCATAGCCAACATGAGCCCCACACCGAAGTAGGGTGGAGGTGTTTAATGCGAACTAGGGGTCATCCAAGCGCCGCAAAAGGCCGCCATGCCCTGCACGCCCCTTTTCTCTTTTCATATGCAGACGAGGGTTGAAGCCAACTTTGACCCACTGCTTGGATGACATCACCATATGCAAATCCATCTGCTGCAGGCCTTCCCCCAGGAATGCTTGTACTAGTTGTTGCATTTGGTTTGTTGTTTGGGGGTGCTTCAGTATTAGGCAGCCTTCTGCCCTCCCATGTTCATCTGAAAATATGTGTTCTCCCTGCAGTTGTTGTCCCCAGATGAGAGTTCCCTTGTGCTGCCTCAGTTGAATCTCCTTTACTTGACAGAGATGTGCCTGAGCAGCGGCCCTCCCCAGCCCTATCCCAAATCATACTTATTTTGCATAGGAGATACCATGGTCATGAAGATTGTTCTCCCAGGGTGAGGTTCATTCATTGCATTCTGGGTATGCTGACCCCTGTGATTTCCCCAAATGTGGGAAACTCGACTGCATTATTTGTGGTAGTGGGGGACTGTGTTTGTGCTTTCCTCTGGTCAGCTCTGGTAAAAGCCAGATTTCTGTGTCTCAGATCTTCCTCTAGCCTTGTTCTTCTTTCGAGAGTTCTCTTGTGCTGCCTCAGTTGGATCTCCTTCACTTGACAGGGGGGTGCCCGAGCAGCGACCCTCCTCAGCTCTTGCCCAACTCCTACTTACCTGCCAGGTGAGATACTATGATCATGAAGGTGCTTCTCCCAGGGCAAGGCTCACCCATTGCACTCTGTGTGTGCTGCTCCAGCGATTTCCCCAAATGTGGGAAACTCGACTGCATAATTTGTGTTTCCCCTGGTCGGCTCTCATATAATTCAGATCTCTTTGTCTCAGGTCTCTCTCCAGCCTAGTTTGCTGTCTGTTTCCACTTCTCTTTTCTTGAGCCGCTCCTTTCTATGCCCTTGCGCACTATCCTGACTTCTCCCGTCTGCTTACTTTGTGCCTTCCAACGCACAATGCGAACTACAGGTAGTGCTGCAGGGCCCACACCCTTTTAGTTGCCTTACAGAGCAGCTCTGGAGCTGTTACAGTGCCCAGCTGCTGCAAGAAATCAGCTTGAATGTTCTTCGTTGATTGATGGAAGAAACATCTTACAAAAACTCTCCAGATTATTGACTTTTTAAAGCTTTTCTAGGAAACATTCTAGATGAATGCTTATTAGCGTTTGTCAGAATGTAAGTTTGCAAAGTGTCACTGTGGCGCAATCAGTTAGCGTGTTCGGTTATTATCCAAAAGGTTGGTGGTTCAATCCCACCCAGGGACGTAATTTACCTTGTTATCAGATTTTGGTGATCTTTAAGTAGACAAGTCAAAATTTCAAACCCCCTCTTGTGGTGTAGGGTACCTGGCCTTCTCTGATGTAATCAGAGTTAGATTTGATTAAGTGATTTTATAAAAAAAAACAGCTAGGAAGCACAATTTAGCAGTGGGTTGCAGAGAAAAAGAAATATGCTGGCAAAAAAATCCAATTGAGTGATTAAACAGCTCTTCATTTTCTGGCTTTATTTTTATGCTAACAAATTTGTTCTCTGAAAAGTGTCCACAAAGCCAAGTATCTGATTAACACCTTTGTAGGGATGGTTTTTCACCTATTACTAAATTAAACTTGCTTCATTGGAAAGGCAGCAAGATGCATCGTCATTTCAATATCTACTGAAATAATACAGGTTGACACCAGGAAACATTAACGCCACTGCATCCTTGCTGCTTTCTCATGTGGAAGTCTGTTTAATGTGAAAACAAGGTGATATCTAATTAGCATACAGGTAAGGAATTAAGAAAATCTTTATTTAAGGGTGAAGATGTTTCTCACAAAATCGTTGCCCCAATGCATCATTGAAATTCAAGCTGGAAAGATGATTTTAATATATCACTTGTACATTTTGTATTGCTCTTCTGGTGACAATGTAGTTTGTTTTTGTCAATTACCATTTTAATAATAGGGTAAAGAAAATTAAGTGGATTTTTGAAAGAAAACAATACTGTCAATATACTATTAAACAAATTAAAATGGTAAAAGTTATTGTACTTTAAGTAAAAATAAAAGAGCTAAAATATCAATCCCAATTTTGGATTACTTTAATTAAAAAAAAATGCATATAGCAGAGGGTAGTTTCAATCTGCCTACCTCTGGGTTATCGGCCCAGCATGCTTCCATTGCAGTACTCTGCTGCACATGTAAGTGCAAGAGATCCTGAAGCACTCACTCATCATGGGAAAGTACCAATGTGTTTCTTCGTTGGTTGATGGAAGAAACATCTTACAAAAACTCTCCAGATTATTGACTTTTTAAAGTTTTTCTAGGAAACGTTCTAGATGAATGCTTATTAGCCTTTGTCAGTATGAACTTTTTGCAAAGTGTCTCTGTGGCGCAATCGGTTAGTGTGTTTGGCTATTAACCAAAAGGTTGGTGGTTCAATCCCACCCAGGGATGTAATTGACCTTGTGATCAGATTTTGGTGATATTTAAGTAGACAAGTCAAAATTTCAAACCCCCGGTTATGGTGTGGGTACCTGGCCTTCCCTGATGTAATCAGAGTTAGATTTGATTCAGTGATTTTATAAAAACAGCTAGGAAGCACAATTTAGCGGTAGGTTGCAGAGAAAAAAAATATGCTGGCAGAAAAATCCAATTGAGTGATTAAACAGCTCTTCATTTTCTGGCTTTATTTTTATGCTAACAAATTTGTTCTCTGAAAAGTGTCCACAAAGCCAAGTCTCTGATTAACACCTTTGTAAGGATGGTTTTTCACCTATTACTAAATTAAACTTGCTTCATTGGAAAGGCAGCAAGATGCATCCTCATTTCAATGTCTACTGAAATAATACAGGTTGACACCAGGAAACATTAACGCCACTGCATCCTTGCTGCTTTCTCATGTGGAAGTCTGTTTAATGTGAAAACAAGGTGATATCTAATTAGCACACAGGTAAGGAATTAAGAAAATCTTTATTTAAGGGTGAAGATGTTTCTCACAAAATCGTTGCCCCAATGCATCATTGAAATTCAAGCTGGAAAGATGATTTTAATATATCACTTGTACATTTTGTATTGCTCTTCTGGTGACAATGTAGTTTGTTTTTGTCAATTACCATTTTAATAATAGGGTAAAGAAAATTAAGTGGATTTTTGAAAGAAAACAATACTGTCAATATACTATTAAAACAAATTAAAATGGTAAAAGTTATTGTACTTTAAGTAAAAATAAAAGAGCCAAAATATCAATCCCAGTTTTGGATTACTTTAATTAACAAAAAAAAATGCATATAGCAGAGGATAGTTTCAATCTGCCTACCTCTGGGTTATGGGCCCAGCATGCTTCCATTGCTGTACTCTGCTGCACATGTAAGTGCAAGAGATCCTGAAGCACTCACTCATCATGGGAAAGTACCAATGTGTTTCTTCGTTGGTTGATAGAAGAAACATCTTACAAAAACTCTCCAGATTATTGACTTTTTTAAGTTTTTCTAGGAAACGTTTTAGATGAATGCTTATTAGCATTTGTCAGTATGTACTTTTGCAAAGTGTCTCTGTGGCGCAATCAGTTAGTGTGTACGGCTATTAACCAAAAGGTTGGTGGTTCAATCCCACCCAGGGACGTAATTGACCTTGTTATCAGATTTTGGTGATCTTTAAGTAGACAAGTCAAATTTCATACCCCCTGTTATTGTGTAGGGTACCTGGCCTTCTCTGATGTAATCAGAGTTAGATTTGATTCAATGATTTTATAAAAACATCTAGGAAGCACAATTTAGCAGTGGGTTGCAGAGAAAAAGAAATATGCTGGCAAAAAAATCAAATTGCGTGATTAAACAGCTCTTCATTTTCTGGCTTTATTTTTATGCTAACAAATTTGTTCTCTGAAAAGTGTCCACAAAGCCAAGTCTCTGATTAACACCTTTGTAGGGATGGTTTTTCACCTATTACTAAATTAAACTTGCTTCATTGGAAAGGCAGCAAGATGCATCCTCATTTCAATGTCTACTGAAATAATACAGGTTGAAACCAGGAAACATTAACGCCACTGCATCCTTGCTGCTTTCTCATGTGGAAGTCTGTTTAATGTGAAAACAAGGTGATATCTAATTAGCACACAGGTAAGGAATTACGAAAATCTTTATTTAAGGGTGAAGATGTTTCTCACAAAATTGTTGCCCCAATGCATCATTGAAATTCAAGCTGGAAAGATGATTTTAATATATCACTTGTACATTTTGTATTGCTCTTCTGGTGACAATGTAGTTTTTTTTGTCAATTACCATTTTAATAATAGGGTAAAGAAAATTAAGTGGATTTTTGAAAGAAAACTATACTGTCAATATACTATTAAAACAAATTAAAATGGTAAAAGTTATAGTACTTTAAGTAAAAATAAAAGAGCAAAAATATCAATCCCAGTTTTGATTACTTAAATTAACAAAAAAAAATGCATATAGCAAAGGATAGTTTCAATCTGCCTACCTCTGGGTTATGGGTCCAGCATGCTTCCATTGCAGTACTCTGCTGCACATGTAAGTGCAAGAGATCCTGAAGCACTCACTCATCATGGGAAAGTACCAATGTGTTTATTCGTTGGTTGATGGAAGAAACATCTTACAAAAACTCTCCAGATTATTTATTTTTTAATGTTTTTCTAGGAAACGTTCTAGATGTATGCTTATTAGCCTTTGTCAGTATGAACTTTTTGCAAAGTGTCTCTGTGGCGCGATCGGTTAGTGTGTTCGACTATTAACCAAAAGGTTGGTGGTTCAATCCCACCCAGGGACGTAATTGACTTTGTGATCGGATTTTGGTGATATTTAAGTAGACAAGTCAAAATTTCAAACCCCCCCTTATTGTGTAGGCTACCTGGCCTTCTCTGATGTAATCAGAGTTAGATTTGATTCAGTGATTTTATAAAAAACAGCTAGGAAGCACAATTTAGCAGTGGGTTACAGAGAAAAAAAATATGCTGGCAGAAAAATCCAATTGAGTGATTAAACAGCTCTTCATTTTCTGGCTTTATTTTTATGCTAACAAATTTGTTCTCTGAAAAGTGTCCACAAAGCCAAGTCTCTGATTAACACCTTTGTAAGGATGGTTTTTCACCTATTACTAATTTAAACTTGCTTCATTGGAAAGGCAGCAAGATGCATCCTCATTTCAATGTCTACTGAAATAATACAGGTTGACACCAGGAAACATTAACGCCACTGCATCCTTGCTGCTTTCTCATGTGGAAGTCTGTTTAATGTGAAAACAAGGTGATATCTAATTAGCACACAGGTAAGGAATTAAGAAAATCTTTATTTAAGGGTGAAGATGTTTCTCACAAAATCGTTGCCCCAATGCATCATTGAAATTCAAGCTGGAAAGATGATTTTAATATATCACTTGTACATTTTGTATTGCTCTTCTGGTGACAATGTAGTTTGTTTTTGTCAATTACCATTTTAATAATAGGGTAAAGAAAATTAAGTGGATTTTTGAAAGAAAACAATACTGTCAATATACTATTAAAACAAATTAAAATGGTAAAAGTTATTGTACTTTAAGTAAAAATAAAAGAGCCAAAATATCAATCCCAGTTTTGGATTACTTTAATTAACAAAAAAAAAGCATATAGCAAAGGATAGTTTCAATCTGCCTACCTCTGGGTTATGGGCCCAGCATGCTTCCATTGCTGTACTCTGCTGCACATGTAAGTGCAAGAGATCCTGAAGCACTCACTCATCATGGGAAAGTACCAATGTGTTTCTTCGTTGGTTGATAGAAGAAACATCTTACAAAAACTCTCCAGATTATTGACTTTTTTTAAGTTTTTCTAGGAAACGTTTTAGATGAATGCTTATTAGCATTTGTCAGTATGTACTTTTGCAAAGTGTCTCTGTGGCGCAATCAGTTAGTGTGTACGGCTATTAACCAAAAGGTTGGTGGTTCAATCCCACCCAGGGAAGTAATTGACCTTGTTATCAGATTTTGGTGATCTTTAAGTAGACAAGTCAAATTTCATACCCCCTGTTATTGTGTAGGGTACCTGGCCTTATCTGATGTAATCAGAGTTAGATTTGATTCAATGATTTTATAAAAACATCTAGGAAGCACAATTTAGCAGTGGGTTGCAGAGAAAAAGAAATATGCTGGCAAAAAAATCAAATTGCGTGATTAAACAGCTCTTCATTTTCTGGCTTTATTTTTATGCTAACAAATTTGTTCTCTGAAAAGTGTCCACAAAGCCAAGTCTCTGATTAACACCTTTGTAGGGATGGTTTTTCACCTATTACTAAATTAAACTTGCTTCATTGGAAAGGCAGCAAGATGCATCCTCATTTCAATGTCTACTGAAATAATACAGGTTGAAACCAGGAAACATTAACGCCACTGCATCCTTGCTGCTTTCTCATGTGGAAGTCTGTTTAATGTGAAAACAAGGTGATATCTAATTAGCACACAGGTAAGGAATTACGAAAATCTTTATTTAAGGGTGAAGATGTTTCTCACAAAATTGTTGCCCCAATGCATCATTGAAATTCAAGCTGGAAAGATGATTTTAATATATCACTTGTACATTTTGTATTGCTCTTCTGGTGACAATGTAGTTTTTTTTGTCAATTACCATTTTAATAATAGGGTAAAGAAAATTAAGTGGATTTTTGAAAGAAAACTATACTGTCAATATACTATTAAAACAAATTAAAATGGTAAAAGTTATTGTACTTTAAGTAAAAATAAAAGAGCAAAAATATCAATCCCAGTTTTGATTACTTAAATTAACAAAAAAAAATGCATATAGCAAAGGATAGTTTCAATCTGCCTACCTCTGGGTTATGGGTCCAGCATGCTTCCATTGCAGTACTCTGCTGCACATGTAAGTGCAAGAGATCCTGAAGCACTCACTCATCATGGGAAAGTACCAATGTGTTTATTCGTTGGTTGATGGAAGAAACATCTTACAAAAACTCTCCAGATTATTTATTTTTTAATGTTTTTCTAGGAAACGTTCTAGATGTATGTTTATTAGCCTTTGTCAGTAAGTACTTTTTGCAAAGTGTCTCTGTGGTGCGATCGGTTAGTGTGTTCGACTATTAACCAAAAGGTTGGTGGTTCAATCCCACCCAGGGACGTAATTGACCTTGTGATCAGATTTTGGTGATATTTAAGTAGACAAGTCAAAATTTCAAACCCCCTCTTATTGTGTAGGGTACCTGGCCTTCTCTGATGTAATCAGAGTTAGATTTGATTTAGTGATTTTATTAAAACAGCTAGGAAGCACAATTTAGCAGTGGGTTGCAGAGAAAAAGAAATATGCTGGCAGAAAAATCCAATTGAGTGATTAAACAGCTCTTCATTTTCTGGCTTTATTTTTATGCTAACAAATTTGTTCTCTGAAAAGTGTCCACAAAGCCAAGTCTCTGATTAACACCTTTGTAAGGATGGTTTTTCACCTATTACTAAATTAAACTTGCTTCATTGGAAAGGCAGCAAGATGCATCCTCATTTCAATGTCTACTGAAATAATACAGGTTGACACCAGGAAACATTAATGCCACTGCATCCTTGCTGCTTTCTCATGTGGAAGTCTGTTTAATGTGAAAACAAGGTGATATCTAATTAGCACACAGGTAAGGAATTAAGAAAATCTTTATTTAAGGGTGAAGATGTTTCTCACAAAATCGTTGCCCCAATGCATCATTGAAATTCAAGCTGGAAAGATGATTTTAATATATCACTTGTACATTTTGTATTGCTCTTCTGGTGACAATGTAGTTTGTTTTTGTCAATTACCATTTTAATAAAAGGGTAAAGAAAATTAAGTGGATTTTTGAAAGAAAACTATACTGTCAATATACTATTAAAACAAATTAAAATGGTAAAAGTTATTGTACTTTAAGTAAAAATAAAAGAGCAAAAATATCAATCCCAGTTTTGATTACTTAAATTAACAAAAAAAATGCATATAGCAAAGGATAGTTTCAATCTGCCTACTTCTGGTTTATGGGTCCAGCATGCTTCCATTGCAGTACTCTGCTGCACATGTAAGTGCAAGAGATCCTGAAGCACTTACTCATCATGGGAAAGTACCAATGTGTTTCTTCGTTGGTTGATGGAAGAAAAATCTTACAAAAACTCTCCAGATTATTGACTTTTTAAAGTTTTTCTAGGAAACGTTTTAGATGAATGCTTATTAGCCTTTGTCAGTATAGACTTTTGCAAAGTGTCTCTGTGGCACAATCAGTTAGTATGTACGGCTATTAACCAAAAGGTTGGTGGTTCAATCCCACCCAGGGACCTAATTGACCTTGTTATCAGATTTTGGTGATCTTTACATAGACAAGTCAAAATTTCAAACCCCCTGTTATAGTGTAGGGTACCTGGCCTTCTCTGATGTAATCAGAGTTAGATTTGATTCAGTGATTTTATAAAAACAGCTAGGAAGCACAATTTAGCAGTGGGTTGCAGAGAAAAAGAAATATGCTGGCAAAAAAATCCAATTGAGTGATTAAACAGCTCTTCATTTTCTGGCTTTATTTTTATGCTAACAAATTTGTTCTCTGAAAAGTGTCCACAAAGCCAAGTCTCTGATTAACACCTTTGTAGGGATGGTTTTTCACCTATTACTAAATTAAACTTGCTTCATTGGAAAGGCAGCAAGATGCATCCTCATTTCAATGTCTACTGAAATAATACAAGTTGACACCAGGAAACATTAACGCCACTGCATCCTTGCTGCTTTCTCATGTGGAAGTCTGTTTAATGTGAAAACAAGGTGATATCTAATTAGCACACAGGTAAGGAATTAAGAAAATCTTTATTTAAGGGTGAAGATGTTTCTCACAAAATCGTTGCCCCAATGCATCATTGAAATTCAAGCTGGAAAGATGATTTTAATATATCACTTGTACATTTTGTATTGCTCTTCTGGTGACAATGTAGTTTGTTTTTGTCAATTACCATTTTAATAATAGGGTAAAGAAAATTAAGTGGATTTTTGAAAGAAAACAATACTGTCAATATACTATTAAAACAAATTAAAATGGTAAAAGTTATTGTACTTTAAGTAAAAATAAAAGAGCCAAAATATCAATCCCAGTTTTGGATTACTTTAACAAACAAAAAAATGCATATAGCAGAGGATAGTTTCAATCTGCCTACCTCTGGGTTATGGGCCCAGCATGCTTCCATTGCTGTACTCTGCTGCACATGTAAGTGCAAGAGATCCTGAAGCACTCACTCATCATGGGAAAGTACCAATGTGTTTCTTCGTTGGTTGATAGAAGAAACATCTTACAAAAACGCTCCAGATTATTGACTTTTTTAAGTTTTTCTAGGAAACGTTTTAGATGAATGCTTATTAGCATTTGTCAGTATGTACTTTTGCAAAGTGTCTCTGTGGCGCAATCAGTTAGTGTGTACGGCTATTAACCAAAAGGTTGGTGGTTCAATCCCACCCAGGGACGTAATTGACTTTGTTATCAGATTTTGGTGATCTTTAAGTAGACAAGTCAAATTTCATACCCCCTGTTATGGTGTAGGGTACCTGGCCTTCTCTGATGCAATCAGAGTTAGATTTGATTCAGTGATTTTATAAAAACATCTAGGAAGCACAATTTAGCAGTGGGTTGCAGAGAAAAAGAAATATGCTGGCAAAAAAAAACAAATTGCGTGATTAAACAGCTCTTCATTTTCTGGCTTTATTTTTATGCTAACAAATTTGTTCTCTGAAAAGTGTCCACAAAGCCAAGTCTCTGATTAACACCTTTGTAGGGATGGTTTTTCACCTATTACTAAATTAAACTTGCTTCATTGGAAAGGCAGCAAGATGTATCCTCATTTCAATGTCTACTGAAATAATACAGGTTGACACCAGGAAACATTAACGCCACTGCATCCTTGCTGCTTTCTCATGTGGAAGTCTGTTTAATGTGAAAACAAGGTGATATCTAATTAGCACACAGGTAAGGAATTAAGAAAATCTTTATTTAAGGGTGAAGATGTTTCTCACAAAATTGTTGACCCAATGCATCATTGAAATTCAAGCTGGAAAGATGATTTTAATATATCACTTGTACATTTTGTATTGCTCTTCTGGTGACAATGTAGTTTGTTTTTGTCAATTACCATTTTAATAATAGGGTAAAGAAAATGAAGTGGATTTTTGAAAGAAAACAATACTGTCAATATACTATTAAAACAAATTAAAATGGTAAAAGTTATTGTACTTTAAGTAAAAATAAAAGAGACAAAATATCAATCCCAGTTTTGGATTACTTTAATTAACAAAAAAAAATGCATATAGCAGAGGATAGTTTCAATCTGCCTACCTCTGGGTTATGAGCCCAGCATGCTTCCATTGCAGTACTCTGCTGCACATGTAAGTGCAAGAGATCCTGAAGCACTCACTCATCATGGGAAAGTACCAATGTGTTTCTTCGTTGGTTGATGGAAGAAACATCTTACAAAAACTCTCCAGATTATTGACTTTTTAAAGTTTTTCTAGGAAACGTTTTAGATTAATGCTTATTAGCCTTTGTCAGTACGGGCTTTTGCAAAGTGTCTCTGTGGCGCAATCAGTTAGTATGTACGGCTATTAACCATAAGGTTGGTGGTTCAATCCAACCCAGGGACCTAATTTCCCTTGTTATCAGATTTTGGTGATCTTTAAGTAGACAAGTCAAAATTTCAAACCCCCTGTTACGGTGTAGGGTACCTGGCCTTCTCTGATGTAATCAGAGTTAGATTTGATTCAGTGATTTTATAAAAACAGCTAGGAAGCACAATTTAGCAGTGGGTTGCAGAGAAAAAAAATATGCTGGCAGAAAAATCCAATTGAGTGATTAAACAGCTCTTCATTTTCTGGCTTTATTTTTATGCTAACAAATTTGTTCTCTGAAAAGTGTCCACAAAGCCAAGTCTCTGATTAACACCTTTGTAAGGATGGTTTTTCACCTATTACTAAATTAAACTTGCTTCATTGGAAAGGCAGCAAGATGCATCCTCATTTCAATGTCTACTGAAATAATACAAGTTGACACCAGGAAATATTAACGCCACTGCATCCTTGCTGCTTTCTCATGTGGAAGTCTGTTTAATATGAAAACAAGGTGATATCTAATTAGCACACAGGTAAGGAATTAAGAAAATCTTTATTTAAGGGTGAAGATGTTTCTCACAAAATCGTTGCCCCAATGCATCATTGAAATTCAAGCTGGAAAGATGATTTTAATATATCACTTGTACATTTTGTATTGCTCTTCTGGTGACAATGTAGTTTGTTTTTGTCAATTACCATTTTAATAATAGGGTAAAGAAAATTAAGTGGATTTTTGAAAGAAAACAATACTGTCAATATACTATTAAAACAAATTAAAATGGTAAAAGTTATTGTACTTTAAGTAAAAATAAAAGAGCCAAAATATCAATCCCAGTTTTGGATTACTTGAAATAACAAACAAAAAAATGCATATAGCAGAGGATAGTTTCAAGCTGCCTACCTCTAGGTTATGGGCCCAGCATGCTTCCATTGCTGTACTCTGCTGCACATGTAAGTGCAAGAGATCCTGAAGCACTCACTCATCATGGGAAAGTACCAATGTGTTTCTTCGTTGGTTGATAGAAGAAACATCTTACAAAAACTCTCCAGATTATTGACTTTTTTAAGTTTTTCTAGGAAACGTTTTAGATGAATGCTTATTAGCATTTGTCAGTATGTTGTTTTGCAAAGTGTCTCTGTGGCGCAATCAGTTAGTGTGTACGACTATTAACCAAAAGGTTGGTGGTTCAATCCCACCCAGGGACGTAATTTACGTTGTTATCAGATTTTGGTGATCTTTAAGTAGACAAGTCAAATTTCATACCCCCTGTTATGGTGTAGGGTACCTGGCCTTCTCTGATGTAATCAGAGTTAGATTTGATTCAGTGATTTTATAAAAACATCTAGGAAGCACAATTTAGCAGTGGGTTGCAGAGAAAAAGAAATATGCTGGCAAAAAAATCAAATTGCGTGATTAAACAGCTCTTCATTTTCTGGCTTTATTTTTATGCTAACAAATTTGTTCTCTGAAAAGTGTCCACAAAGCCAAGTCTCTGATTAACACCTTTGTAGGGATGGTTTTTCACCTATTACTAAATTAAACTTGCTTCATTGGAAAGGCAGCAAGATGTATCCTCATTTCAATGTCTACTGAAATAATACAGGTTGACACAAGGAAACATTAACGCCACTGCATCCTTGCTGCTTTCTCATGTGGAAGTCTGTTTAATGTGAAAACAAGGTGATATCTAATTAGCACACAGGTAAGGAATTAAGAAAATCTTTATTTAAGGGTGAAGATGTTTCTCACAAAATTGTTGACCCAATGCATCATTGAAATTCAAGCTGGAAAGATGATTTTAATATATCACTTGTACATTTTGTATTGCTCTTCTGGTGACAATGTAGTTTGTTTTTGTCAATTACCATTTTAATAATAGGGTAAAGAAAATGAAGTGGATTTTTGAAAGAAAACAATACTGTACCCAGTGGAGACTGGGTGCTTTTCAGGAGCTCTCCTGAGCTTTCTGACAGAAAGTATTTTGTTAGCTTTTTAATTTTCAGGGAGCACTGCTGGCAACAGACTCCCTCATCGAGGGACTGAGGGGAGAGAAGCAGCCCTACTCTCTGAGTTGCAAGGTCCTGCTTCTTAGGCTACTGGACACCATTAGCTCCAGTGGGATTGGTACGCAGGATCTCACCCTCGCCGTCCGTCCCAGAGCCGCGCCGCCGTCCCCCTCGCAGAGCCGGAAGATAGAAGCCGGGTGAGTATGAGAAGAAAAGAAGACTTCAGAGGCGGCAGAAGACTTCATGATCTTCACTGAGGTAACGCACAGCACTGCAGCTGTGCGCCTTTGCTCCCATACACCTCACATACTCCGGTCACTGTAAGGGTGCAGGGCGCAGGGGGGGCGCCCTGGGCAGCAATATAAACCTCTTTCGCAAAAATATAACATATATACAGCTGGGCACTTTATATATGTATAAGCCCCCACCAATTTTACAGTTTAAGCGGGACAGAAGCCCGCCTCCGAGGGGGCGGGGCTTCTCCCTCAGCACTCACCAGCGCCATTTTTTCTCCACAGCACCGCTGAGAGGAAGCTCCCCGGACTCTACCCTGCTTATACCACGTTAGACAAGAGGGTTGAAAAGAGGGGGGGGGGGCACATAATTCGCAAATTACATACAGCAGCACTACTGGGCAAACATTAAGTTACTGTTTTATTCCTGGGTTATATAGCGCTGGGGGGTGTGCTGGCATACTCTCTCTCTGTCTCTCCAAAGGGCCTTGTGGGGAAACTGTCTTCAGAAAAAGCATTCCCTGTGTGTGAAGTGTGTCGGTACACGTGTGTCGACATGTCTGAGGAAGAAGGCTATATTAGAGAGGAGCGGGAGCAAATGAATGTGGTGTCTCCGCCGACAGCTGATTGGATGGATATGTGGAATGTTTTAAATGCTAGTGTAAACTCATTGCACAAAAGATTAGACAAGGCAGAAGCTTTGGGACAGTCAGGGTTTCAACCCATGCCTGATCCTATGTTGCAGGGACTGTCAGGGTCTCATAAGCGCCCACTATCCCAGATTGTTGACACAGATACCGACACGGATTCTGACTCCAGTGTCGATTACGATGATGCAAAGTTACAGCCAAAATTGGCAAAATCCATTCGATTTATGATTATGGCAATAAAAGATGTTTTGCACATCACAGAGGAACCCCGTCGCTGACAAGAGGGTACATATGTACAAGGGAAAGAAGCCTGAGGTAACCTTTCCCCCCTCACACGAGCTGAACGAGTTATGTGAAAAAGCTTGGGAATCTCCAGATAAAAGACTGCAGATTTCCAAAAGAATTCTTATGGCGTATCCTTTCCCATCAACGGATAGGTTACGATGGGAATCCTCCCCTAGGGTGGACAAAGCATTAACACGCTTATCCAAGAAGGTAGCCCTCCCGTCCCAGGATACAGCTACCCTCAAAGAGTGTGCTGACCGCAAACAGGAGATTACCCTGAAGTCCATTTATACACATTCAGGTACCTTACTCAGACCGGCAATTGCGTCGGCCTGGGTGTGTAGTGCTGTAGCGGCATGGACAAATACCTTATCTGAGGGGATGGATAGCCTAGACAAGGATACTATTTTATTGACCCTGGGGCATATAAGAGATGCTGTCCTATATATGTGTGTATGCAAACTACAGGTGGTGCTGCAGGGCCCACACCCTTTTACTTGTCTTGTAGAGCAGCTCTGAAGCTGTTACAGTGCCCAGCTGCTGCAAGAAATCAGCTTGAATGCTTCAGGGGCTTGGGCATGGCCAACATGAGCCCCACACCGAAGGAGGGTGGGGGTGTTTAATGCAAACTTGGGGTTATCCAAGCGCCGCAAAAGGCCGCCATGCCCTGCATGCCCCTTTTCTCTTTTCATATACAGATGAGGGTTCCAGCCAACTTTGGCCCATTGCTTGGATGACATCACCGTATGCAAATCCGTCTGCTGCAGACCTTCCCCCAGGAATGCTTGCAATAGTTGTTGCATATGGTTTAATGTCTGAGGGTGCTTCAGTATTAGGCAGCCTTCCGCCCTCCCATGTTCATCTGAAAAGATGTGGTCTCCCTGCAGTTGTTGTCCCCAGACGAGAGTTCCCTTGTGCTTCCTCAGTTAAATCTCCTTAACTTGACGGGGGTGTGCCCGAGCAGCCACCCTCCCCAGCCCTATCCCAACACATACTTATCTTGCATATGAGATCTCTTGATCATGAAGATAGTTCTCACAGGTTGAGGTTCATCCTGGACCCGCTCCCCGCTGGAGAGCGCTGATGGGGACAGCAGCGGGGCTTCAGCAGAAGGGTGAGTACGTGTGGCCAGAGACCTCCCTTCCCATGTGCAGGCCTGCAGAGTCTGCCGCGCAGGATGGGGCATGTGGCACTCTCCCTCCCAGGGGCTCTTCCAGATGTAGCTCCTCAGCAGTATTTTTCCCGGGCTGCGCGGCGCTCTCCCCGACTGGCATCCGCCCTGGAACACTGCCTTCCTCAACGCAACATCAGCAGGGGGCCCTGGCCTCATCACCATCCCAGGTCTTTCTCATGTATGTATCATGTATGTGTGTGTGATATATGTATGAATCATATATGTTTGTGATATATATATATATATGTATCTATCTATCTATCTATCTATCTATCGTATGTGTGTGTGTGTGTATATATATGTATCTATAATGTATGTATGTATCTAACTTGTATGTATGTGTTCTATCTATCTATCCTATCTATCGTGTGTGTGATATATGTATGTATCTATCATGTATGTGTTATATGTATGTATCACACCTTCCTCTATACATATACATACATACATACACACACACACACACACACACACACACACACACACACACACACACACACCTATATCTGTACGTACACTGACATACACACACCAACATCTATACATTAACACGCTGACCCCTAAACGTACACCAACGTACCCACACCTGCATCTATACCTACACATGCTGACACGTGGACGTACACCGGCTTACCCACATGTGAATCTATACATACATGTGCTGACACCTGGACATACACTGATGTACCCACACCTAACATCTATACATACACATGCTAACACCTGGACGTATACAGACGTACCCACATTTGCATCCATGCATATATAGATGTAGGTGTGTGTACGTCAGTGTACGTCCAGGTGTCAACGCGTGTATGTATAGATGCAGGTGTGGGTACGTCTGTGTATGTCCAGGTGTCAGAATGTGTATGTATAGATGCAGGTGTGGGAAGGTCAGTGTAGGTTCAGGTGTCAGCGCGTGTATGTATAGATGCAGGTGCTTGTATGTCCGGATGTCAGTGCATGTATGTATAGATGCAAGTGTGGGTACGTCGGTGTATGTCCATTTGTCAGCGCGTGTATATATAGATGCAGGTGCTTGTATGTTGGTGTATGTCCAGGTGTCAGCATGTGTATGTATAGATGCAGGTGTGGGAATGTTGGTGTATGTCCAGGTGTCAGGGCGTGTATGTATGGATATTAGGTGTGGGTACATCAGTGTATGTCCAGGTGTTAGCGCATGTATGTATAGATGTATATATACACACACATACGATAGATAGATAGATACATATTATAAGGGCACGGTCGTGCCCTTATATTAAGGCTGAATCGAACAAACGGAATTCTCCCATAGGGAACTTCTGAGATGGGGGCATGGTGTTTGAGGGGCTACACCTCAAAACTGATTGGACGTACTGAGCTGAAATTTGGCCTGGGCGTGTAGAATCGTCACCCGGTGCTGCATGCCAAATTTCAGGGCAAAATAATAAAAAATGAGGAATTGGGAGTAACCTAAAGTTCCAACTGTCAGTTTTTTTCTGTGACTTCCTTTGTGGCTTTTTGACACCGTTTTCCTATAGAGTGAATTAGATATTTTTTGGGAAGGCATAACTCCGGATAGAGGACGAATTAAGACTTGGGGTTTGTTTTACTAGATAGAGTATGCCCCAGTGTAGTGCCTTTTGGGGTTGTGGTTTTTCAGAAAGTTATAGGGTTTTTTTAATTAAGAGAAATATGCCCCATTATAGAGATAGGGCTTTTCAATTTGTTGCGGCTGCGCAGTGGCCGCCAGGAGAGCGAGAGTGAGTGAGGGAAGGGGTCTCGTGCAGGCTGAGGTTATAAAAGTAGCTGCTGGCGGCAGGAGGAGAGCCAGCGGTTCCTGGGTGTGTGCACCTGCGGTCCCTTACAGACTGCAGCGACCCATTAGGACTGTGGAGGAGAGGGGTAGCGGCATAGCAGCCGCAGGCTTACCGAAAGTGCTCACTACTGAGCAATATGGTCCCCTTACCCGAAGTGGGAGCCGCAGCGGGAGGAATAGCTGGAGTTGCGCCGCAGGAGAAAGTCAGAGGACATCCAGAAGAGACATCCGGTGCAGCGCTGACTCCTGACTGACAGCGCTTGCCTACTGAGCGGTGTGGTACCCCCACACCTGAAGCGGGTGCGGGAGCGGCAGCGGCAGCCGGAGAAGACAGCTGTGCTGCACGGAAGAAGTCAGGCAGCAGCACCAGCGGGCTGAGGTGGGGAGGATCAGTATGGTCCCTTACGTGCGGCTCACATTCAGATCCATCCGGCTCCCTTCCCCTCCTCCCCTGCACCCTTAGCAGCCTGCCCCCACATCTCATTCACCCACCGCCGCAGACTCCTCCCCCACACGGTTATTATAATAAGGCCACCCCCCTACCCCCTTCCCTCCCTGCTGTGTGTCCAGCCACCCCCCCCCCCCTCACCTGCTGTGTGTCCGGCCTACCCCCCCCCCCTCACCTGCTGTGTGTCCAGCCCCCCCCCCTCACCTGCTGTGTGTCCAGCCCCCCCCCCCTCACCTGCTGTGTGTCCGGCCTACCCCCCCTCCCTGCTGTGTGTCCAGCCACCCCCCCCTCACCTGCTGTGCGTCTGGCCTACCTCCCCCCCTCCCTGCTGTGTGTCCAGCCACCCCCCCCTCACCTGCTGTGCGTCTGGCCTACCCCCCTCCCTGCTGTGTGTCCACCCCCCCCCCTCACCTGCTGTGCGTCTGGCCTACCCCCCCCCCTCCCTGCTGTTTGTCCGGCCTACCCCCCCCTCCCTGCTGTGTGTCCAGACCCCCCCCCTCACCTGCTGTGTGTCCAGCCCCCCCCCCCTCACCTGCTGTGTGTCCGGCCTACCCCCCCCTCCCTGCTGTTTGTCCGGCCACCCTCCCCTCCCCTGCTGTGTGTCCGGCGGCCTACCCCCCCCCCCTCCCTGCTGTGTGTCCGGCCTACCCCCCCCCTCACCTGCTGTGTGTCCAGCCCCCCCCTCACCTGCTGTGTGTCCAGCCCCCCCCTCCTCCCCTGCTGTGTGTCCGGCCTACCCCCCCCCTCCCTGCTGTGTGTCCGACCACCCTCCCCTCCCCTGCTGTGTGTCCGGCCACCCTCCCCTCCCCTGCTGTGTGTCCGGCCACCCTCCCCTCCCCTGCTGTGTGTCCGGCCACCCTCCCCTCCCCTGCTGTGTGTCCGGCCTACCCCCCCCTCACCTGCTGCGTGTCCAGCCCCCCCCTCACCTGCTGCGTGTCCAGCCCCCCCCTCACCTGCTGCGTGTCCAGCCCCCCCCCTCACCTGCTGCGTGTCCAGCCCCCCCCTCACCTGCTGTGTGTCCAGCCCCGCCCCCTCACCTGCTGTGTGTCCAGCCCCCCCTCACCTGCTGTGTGTCCAGCCCCCCCCTCACCTGCTGTGTGTCCAGCCCCCCCCAACTCACCTGCTGTGTGTCCAGCCACCCCCCCTCCCCTGCTGTGTGTCCGGCCTACCCCCCCCCCCCCGCTGTTTGTCCGGCCACCCTCCCCTCCCCTGCTGTGTGTCCTGCCTACCCCCCCTCCCTGCTGTGTGTCCAGCCCCCCCCCCCCTCACCTGCTGTGTGTCCGGCCTACCCTCCCCCCCTCCCCTCCCCTGCTGTTTGTCTGGCCACCATCCCCTCCCCTCCCTCTGTGTGTTCGGCAACTCCCCCCTCTTCCTGCTGTGTTCGGCCACCCCCTACCCCCTCCCCTCCCTGCCGTGTGTCCGGTCACCCTCCCCTCTCTGCTGTGTGTCCAGCCACCCCCCCCCCTCTCTGCTGTGTGTCCGGCCACCCCCCCCAGACACGCAGCGCCTGACACACACAGACATGCAACGCCTGACACGCATACGCATATGCAGCGCCTGACACACACGCACACACACAGCACCTGACACACACGCACACACACAGCACCTGACACACACACACAGCACCTGACACTAACACGGACCTGACACACGCGCATACACTCACACGCAGCACCTGACACACACGCAGCACCTGACACACGCACACACAGACGCAGCACCTGACACTCACACGGACCTGACACACACGCACACACTCACACGCGGCGCCTGACGCACATAGACACGCGGCGCCTGGCGCACACGCGGCGCCTGACGCACACGCGGCGCCTGACGCACACGCGGCGCCTGACACACACGCACAGGCAGCGCC